>NW_027334204.1:0-1415 GCF_000331145.2 Cicer arietinum
AATGAACATATTGAATGCACAAGATTGGTTAAAAATCCTAATTGCACAAGAATAAGCCTACGGGTGACGAAAATGACCTCAATGTTCATCCAAGGACACAAATGAACTTATTGGATGCACAAGATTGGTTAAAAACCCCAATTGGACAAGAATAAGTCTAGGAAGGACGAAAATGACCTAAATGTTCATCCAATTACACAAATGAACTTATTGGATGCACAAGATTGGTTAAAAACCCCAATTGGACAAGAATAAGTCTAGGAAGGACGAAAATGACCTAAATGTTCATCCAATTACACAAATGAACTTATTGGATGCACAAGATTGGTTAAAAACCCTAATTGGACATGAATAAGTCTACGGAGGACGAAAATGATATAAATATTCATCCAATGACACAAACATACCTATTGGATGCACAAGATTTGTTAAAAACCCTTATTGGAAAAGAATAAGCCTAGGGAGGATGGAAATGACCTAAATGTTCATCCAATGACACAAATGAACTTATTGGATGCACAAGATTGGTTAAAAACCCTTATTGGAAAAGAATAAGCCTAGGGAGGATGAAAATGACCTAAATGTTCATCCAATGACACAAATGAACTTATTGGATGCACAAGATTGGTTAAAAACCCTTATTGGAAAAGAATAAGCCTAGGGAGGATGGAAATGACCTAAATGTTCATCCAATGACACAAATGAACTTATTGGATGCACAAGATTGGTTAAAAATCATAATTGGACAATAATAAGCCTAGGGAGGATGAAAATGGCCTAAATGTGCATCCAATGACACAAATGAACTTATTGGATTCACAACATTGGTTAAAAACTCGAATTGGACAAGAATAAGCCTAGGGAGGACGAAGTTGACCTAAATGTTCATCCAATGACACAAATGAATTTATTTGATGCACAAGATCGGTTAAAAACACTAATTGGACCTGTATAAGCCTAGGGAGGACGAAAATGACCTAAATGTTCCTCCAATTACACAAATGAACTTATTGGATGCACAAGATTGGTAAAAAAAACCCTTATTGGAAAAGAATAAGCCTAGGGAGGACGAAGTTGACCTAAATGTTCATCCAATGACACAAATGAATTTATTTGATGCACAAGATCGGTTAAAAACACTAATTGGACCTGTATAAGCCTAGGGAGGACGAAAATGACCTAGATGTTCATCCAATGACACAAATGAATTTATTTGATGCACAAGATCGGTTAAAAACACTAATTGGACCTGTATAAGCCTAGGGAGGACGAAAATGACCTAAATGTTAATCCAATGACACAAATGAACTTATTGGATGCACAAGATAGGTTAAAAACGCTAGTTGGACAAAAATAAGCCTAGGGAGGATGAAAATGACCAAAATGTTCATCCAATGACACAAACACACCTATTG
>NW_027334205.1:0-1073 GCF_000331145.2 Cicer arietinum
CAATCCATGAAACCTGAGGTGGTTCTGAAAAGTGAATTCCACAACATCAAAATATGCAAAATCTGTGGTCCTTGCCTCATGAATTTTCCTTTTTGCAAAGTCTGTAGACAAAGATGGTTGTGCCTCCTTTTCCTTAGGTGCAGAGACCTTCTTGGGAGGTGGAGAAGAAATAGGTTTCTTCTTCCTTTTCTGAGTTATTTCTTTCATGGCATCAGCCATGAGCTTTTCAGTAGGGGGTTCCTTACGTTTCTTCGACTTTTCTTGGATTGGGGCGGGGGCTTTGCCTTTATCTTTGGCAAGTATCTTGTGAGTTGGGATGGGTACTCTCTTTGGCAAAGTTGGAGGTGGTGAAGGTGTTTCACTGGTGGAAGAAGATGATGGAGATGGAGTGTGAGCTTGTGTCTGTTTTACTCGTGCCATATCAACAATTTGATGTAGATTCGAAGTTTGTAGAATGTAGAATGCAGATTCAAACAAATGCAGAGACAGAAGAATGAAGCAGACAAAAGAAAAACAGTGAAAATCTGGAAAACAGAGTGCAGAAATCGATTTAGAACTGTTTCTATTTATACTCTTGACCATGTAAATCGATTTCCCAATCGATTAGGTTACCGTTGCTGGGAATCCTCAATCGATTCAGTAATGATGAAGTTCCAACGGCTAGTAAATTTAGAGTAACGGTCATATTTCAAATCGATGTTCAAATCGAGTTCCAGTTTTACTTAATCGATTCCCAAATCGATTGTCTTAAGGTCGAACACTTAACTAATCGATTTCCAAATCGATGCTCGTGAAGGTTTAAAAAAATTTCCTGAAATTTGAATCCTGGACTAAAGAAATCGATTCCCAAATCGATTGTCTTAAGGTCGAACACTTAACTAATCGATTTCCAAATCGATTTAACTGGAAAACATTACTGAAACATACCAGAATCAACAAAAACTCATACTTCACTAGGATCAATGATCCCTAGTTTCATCCTTATATTCAAAAACTCATACTTCACTAGGATCAGCTAATTGTTCTGTAGTATTCACATACTCAAGTTTGATAACTCCATTCTAAAAGTGGTC
>NW_027334206.1:0-2703 GCF_000331145.2 Cicer arietinum
CCGTTTCAATTGCATTTGATTCACAATAGATTCACCAAACACCAGTGTGGTTTTAGCAGATTCTTCATTTGCAAATGAAACCTTGAAGTGTTTGAGAATTTTTGTGATCAACTGTGGATAAGGCAGCATCAGCTTGCTTTGAGATGCTTCCAACATGTGCCTTAGCACAATCCAACACCAGCTCATCCTTAGCTCTTTGGATAAGCCCCATAACAGTATGATGTCCAACTTCTGGACTACTGCATGGTTTCCCGATCTTGGTACCAGCATACGCGTCAGAGTATACATCAACATCCTCTGTTGAACCTTCATTTGACCAATGGGCAATGAAATCGATTCAACGAACCCATCGACCATCAGGTCTTTTACTGCGGTATGCCTATCAAGTGTTTCTTCCCAACCTTCATCAGCAGTGTCAGCTTCCGAGCTGCCATCAATAGATTTGCCGTAGAAAGGCAATCCAGACAAAGTAGAAAAGTCATCAAAGGACATTGCAATCCTTTTTCCCTTAACTAAAGCAGTGAACCCTTCTTCAGTTAACTTGAATGTAGAATAAAACTCCTTGATCAACCTTGGGTAGCTGTCAAGTGTAGAAGACAGAAAACTCTCCAATCCATGAAATCTGAGGTGGTTCTGAAAAGTGAATTCAACAACATCAAAATATGCAAAGTCCATGGTTCTTGCCTCATGAATTTTCCTCTTTGCAAAGTCTGTAGACAGAGATGGTTGTGCCTCCTTTTCCTTTGGTGCAGAGACTATCTTGGGAGGTGGAGAAGAATTAGGTTTCTTCTTCCTTTTCTGAGATATTTCTTTCATACAATCAGCCATGAGCTTTTCAGTGGGGGGTTCCTTACGTTTCTTCGTCTTTTCTTGGATTGGTGCAGGAGCTTTGCCTTTATCTTTGGCAAGTATTTTGTGAGTTGGGATGGGTACTCTCTTTGTCAAAGTTGGTGGGGGTGAAGGAGTTTCACTTGTGGAAGAAGATGAGGGAGATGGAGTAATAGATTTGCCGTAGAAAGGCAATCCAGACAAAGTTGAGAAATCATCAAAGGACATTGCAATCCTTTTTCCTTTAACTGAAGCAGTAAAACCTTCTTCAGTCATCTTGAATGTAGAATAAAACTCCCTGATCAGCCTTGGATAGCTGTCAAGTGTAGAAGACAGAAAATTCTCCAATCCATGAAACCTGAGGTGGTTCTGAAAAGTGAATTCCACAACATCAAAATATTCAAAATCCATGGTTCTTGCCTCATGAATTTTCCTCTTTGCAAAGTCTGTTGACAGAGATGGTTGTGCCTCCTTTTCCTTTGGTGCTGAGACCTTCTTGGGAGGTGGAGAAGAATTAGGCTTCTTCTTCCTTTTCTGAGTAATTACTTTCATGGCATCAGCCATGAGCTTCTCTGTAGGGGGTTCCTTACGTTTCTTCGGCTTTTCTTGGATTGGGGCAGGAGCTTTTCCTTTATCTTTTGCAAGTATTTTGTGAGTTGGGATGGGTACTCTTTTTGTCAAAGTTGGGGGTGGTGATGGTGTTTCACTGGTGGAAGAGGATGATGGAGATGGAGTGCGTGCTTGAGTCTGTTTTACACGGGCCATATCAACAATGTTGTGTAGATTCGAAGTAGGAGGAGTGTAGAATGCAGATTCAAACAAATGCAGAGACAGAAGAATGAAGAACACAAGAGAAAAGCTGAGAAAATCTGGAAAACAAAGTGCAGAAATCGATTTAGAACTGTTCCTATTTATACTCTTGACCTTGTAAATCGATTTCCCAATCGATTAGGTTACCGTTGCTGGGAATCCTCAATCGATTGAGTAATGATGAAGTGCCAACGGCTAGTTACTTTGAGTAACGGTCATATTTCAAATCGATGTTCAAATCGAGTTCCAGTTTTACTTAATTGATTTCCAAATCGATTGTCTTAAGGTTGAACACTTAACTAATCGATTTCCAAATCGATGCTCGTGAAGATTTAAAAAAAATTTCTGAACTTTGAATCATGGGCTAAAGTAATCGATTCCGAAGTCGATTTTATAAACCATTTACCATACTGGTAATCGATTTCCAAATCGATTTAACTGGAAAACATTACTGAAACATACCAGAATCAACAAAAAAAATCACACTTCACTAGGATCAATGATCCCTAGTTTCATCCTTATATTCAAAAAACTTTCTTTTGGCAATGCTTTTGTGAAGATATCAGCTAACTGTTCTGTAGTGTTCACATACTCAAGTTTGATAACTCCATTCTGAAAGTGGTCTCTTATGAAGTGATGCCTTACCTCAATGTGTTTTGTCCTTGAATGCATTACTGGGTTCTTGGTTATGCTGATAGCACTTGTGTTATCACACATGATCGGCACTGTTCCCAAATCGACACCGAAGTCCATTAAATGTTGTTTCATCCACAGAATTTGAGCACAACAGCTCCCAGCTGCTATGTATTCAGCTTCTGCAGTAGACAATGCAATGCTTGTTTGCTTCTTACTGAACCAAGACACTAGAGAATTACCAAGCAGATGACAAGTTCCTGAGGTACTTTTCCTGTCAAGTTTACAACCAGCAAAGTCTGAGTCTGAATAACCAATCAATGTACATGTTGATCCTTTTGGATACCATAAACCAAGACTTTTAGTACGTACCAAGTATCTGAAAATTCTCTTAACTGCACTGAAGTGAGATTCCTTCGGATTCGATTGATA
>NW_027334207.1:0-1713 GCF_000331145.2 Cicer arietinum
CATTTTCGTCCTCCCTAGGCTTATTATTGTCCAATTAGGGTTTTTAACCAATCTTGTGCATCTGATATGTTCATTTGTGTAATTGAATGAACATGTAGGTCATTTTCGTCCACCCTAGGCTTACTCTTGTAGAATTGCAGTTTTTAACCAATCTTGTGCATCCAATAAGTTCATTTGTGTAATTGGATGAACATTTAGGTCATTTTCGTCCTCCCTAGGCTTATTCTTGTCCAATTAGGGTTTTTAACCAATCTTGTGCATCCAATAGGTCTTTTTTGTAATTGGATGAACATTTAGGTCATTTTCGTCCTCCCTAGGCTTATTCTTGTCCAATTAGGGTTTTTAACCAATCTTGTGCATCCAATAAGTTCTTTTGTGTTGGACTTTAGTCCTTTGAATCCTAAATTTTGACAAATCGATTGGCAAATCGATTGCTTAAATATCATTTGCAAAATAAATTTCCCTGTGACAAACACAATCGATTGGACAATCTATTGTGTAAAATTTCAATCAAGTTAAGCTTGGTTGCAATCGATTGGGAAATCGATTGAACTAAACACCAGGTAAGATCTTTTCAGACAAATACATACAAATCGATTGGCACGTCGATTAACATCAAAATAGCTGAGTCACTGACTTAAACACAATCGATTGGCAAATCGATTGAAAGAACTTTTTGAAATCTCAGTGAACTCTGAGCTTGTGGCCAAATCGATTCTGAGTATTGGTATGTGTTTCAATTTGAACATAACATCTGCAATCGATTACGAAATCGATGCATATCAGTCTTAACATAATCACTGAAAAATGTTGTTTAAAGAATCGATTGATAAATCGATTGACTTATATAGTTTCAAGATTCAAGAAAAACAAGACACACGATAATCGATTGGCAAATCGATTAGATAGGTTTTATTACTTTAAGAAATCGATTGGTAAATCGATTGATTAAGATTTTTTTCAGAAACTATATAAACTGTCTTCAATCATTCTTTCAATAACAATCTGAATAACACTTTGAATATTCTTGATATACAAAAGAACTCTCAATAACACTTGGTTAACACACTGAGATTGCTTTTTCAGATCACAGCCAAAGAGATTATCAACAATCAATAAGAGAGCTGGAAAAGTGATCTTGAAAGACATGGTTCTCATGAACAATCCTTGAATATCCAGAATCGTGAGAAGTCACATTGACCAAGATTGAAGACTTCTTTTTGTTCTTCCTTTATTCAATTTGTAATAATACTTTGAAAAGAAACGAATGAAACTGGTGGCTACTTTCTTGGGTGAGAGTGCTCAACAAGAAAGAGTCGTACTTTGATTCTGTGTTAGATTGCTGAGTATCTACAAGGATCAGAGGGTGATCAATAGGAAAGAGATCATTAAGATAGATAGGTTTCGGGGATGAAACTGGACAATCTGTAATTGATTCTTTCTATTGGAGAAGAAAATCTGAAATCCGATTGGATTATCAGGACTGGATGTAGGTTGTCAAGTTGACAACTGAACCAGTATAAATTCTTGGTGCAATCTTCTCTAACCCTTAACTCCTTTAATTTTCTATCTTGCAATATCTGTATATGTGATTAATATTAGATGCATGTCAAACATATTCTATGATAAGTAATATTGTTTAATCTGATTATTTGACTTGCATGCATCTTGGTTAATCTCCTATCAATCTACTTGCAATTGCTAATCTTGTAT
>NW_027334208.1:0-1002 GCF_000331145.2 Cicer arietinum
ATTTAGGGTTTTTAACAAATCTTGTGCATCCAAAAGGTGTGTTTGTGTCATTGGATGAACATTAGGATCATTTTGGTCCTCCCTAGGCTTATTCTTGTCCAATTAGGGTTTCTAACCAATCTTGTGCATCCTATAGGTGTGTTTGTGTCATTGGATGAACATTAGGATCATTTTGGTCCTCCCTAGGCTTATTCTTGTCCAATTAGGGTTTCTAACCAATCTTGTGCATCCTATAGGTGTGTTTGTGTCATTGGATTAACATTTAGGTCATTTTCGTCAACCCTAGCCTTATGCTTGTGTAATAAAGGGTTTTTAACCAATCTTGTGCATCCTATAGGTGTGTTTGTGTCATTAGATGAACATTTTGGTCATTTTAGTCCTCCCTAGACTTTTCTTGTCCATTTAAGGTTTTTAACCATTCTTGTGCATGCAATAAGTTCATTTGTGTCATTGGATTAACATTTAGGTCATTTTGTACCTCCGTAGGCTTATTCTTGTCCAATTAGGTTTTTTAACCAATCTTTTGCATCCAATATGTTCATTTGTGTCATTGGATGAACATTTAGGTCATTTTCGTCCACCCTAGGTTTATTCTAGTCGAATTAAGGTTTTTAACCAATCTTGTGCATCCAATAGGTGTGTTTGTGTCAATTGATGAACATTTAGGTCATTTTCGTCCTCCCTAGCCTTATTCTTGGCCAATTAGGGTTTTTAATCAATCTTGTGCATCCAATATGTTCATTTGTGTCATTGGATTAACATTTAGGTATTTTCGTCCTCCCTAGGTTTATTCTTGTCCAATTAGGGTTTTTAACCAAACTTGTGCATGCAATTAGTTCATTTTGTCATTGGATGAACATTTAGGTCATTTTCGTCCTCTCTAGACTTATTCTTGTCCAATTAAGGTTTTTAACCAAACTTGTGCATGCAATTAGTTCATTTTGTCATTGGATGAACATTTAGGTCATTTTCGTCCTCCCTATACTTATTCTTGTCTAATTA
>NW_027334209.1:0-1612 GCF_000331145.2 Cicer arietinum
CATCAAAATCATCTGATTGCAAGGCATCGGCTAAACAATCAGATCCTAGTATTTAGTTTGAAACGAGAATAATAGTTTTTGTGAAGCTGAGTGCTATAAGGATTTTTATCAAATAACTTTGTTATGGCAATGAGATTCCAATTTCCAGACCGGCAAAATGCCCAAAACAATATCTCCACCAGAGTTATCAACAAATATGATAACCTGCAACAATAAAGAAAACTGATTATCAAACTGCCCTTGGACAAAATATTTCAGAATCATAAATTGAATCAAAAGAATTGTATATTTCTTCCACCATATGAGACTTATCTTCTTCCAGGAGTTGTTGCTCCATTTTAATTTTAAAGTATCAAGGTCATCAATTATCCAAGGTCCAGGGAGAAGATTTTCACAAGTAGTTGAAAACGACACCCCATCCCTAGCGAAAACCTCTGCAAGGTTGAAGAAATTGAGGGAAGAAAAAAGACATAAACTATAGCTACTTGGAAATAATCCTCCAACCTTTAGCATATGATTGTAATAAACATGTGTCTTCTAGTATGCAAATAAATTCATTTTCAGGTAAGATTCCCAAATAATGTCAGCTATGGTTGAATACTTGGATGATAGATCACAAAAGGGAAAAATAAGACCACTCATATCACCCTCTATATGTTCGCTAATAGGCATAAGGTGTGTGTTGAGAATTTGTATACAAATAACTTTAGTTTTAACTAACCCGATGAAAAACATCAGTGAAACTAACCAAGAATGAAGTAGGCTGCAAGCATTCCACCATGTTGACGTATAAGGGCAATCTATTTTTTGCAGTGTACATAACATTCCCATTTTGTCTTAGAATTCTGATAAATTAAAGAAAGAAAATTATCAGTTTGTAATATGAAAATTGAAGGATATATAGACAAAGAGTTGAGTATAATTGAAATCCAAATGTAGTTGCCAACAACCAAATGACATGTAAAGACCAAAATAACTATAATAAAAAAATGATTGGTTTTTAAAATATTTGTAAAATATATAAATGTTCAGTAAGCATTCAGTAACAGATTGTATACAAATGTTGTTGTGTTACCTGCACAATCATGTAAACAAACAACTAAAGAATCTCTTTGTACACAATATTTAAGACCTTGTTTTCACTGGGCTTCTCATCGCCGTTACTAAGAATATGTAATCCATTTCGATTGGTTACTCTCGAGATGGCGACATACAATTGTCCATGAGTAAATACTTGTTTAGGCAAATATAATCCAACGTGCTGCAACGATTGTCCTTGACTTTTATTTATTGTCATGGCAAAACATAATGATATAGGATACTGTCTTCGATTAAGAATAAAAGGCCAATTGGATTCTGAAGGCGACAAAGATATTCTTGGAATGAGAACTTTATCTCCAATGATAGATCCACTCAACACCTCTCCTTCCATAAACCATTTTCCAAGTTGTGTAATTTTCATTCTTGTACCATTACATAGCCCAGCTCCTTGATTCAAATTTCTCATTAACATAACTATTGCTCCTTTTTTAAGCCTTAAAATATGTGTTGGCAAACCCGAAAATTTGAGTGTATTCAAAAACTCAGTAGGGTAAAGAAGATCTTGATCTTG
>NW_027334210.1:0-3814 GCF_000331145.2 Cicer arietinum
CACCTATTGGATGCACAAGATTTGTTAAAAACCCTAATTGGACAAGAATAAGACAAGGGAAGATGAAAATGAACTAAATGTTCATCCAATACCACAAACACACCTATTGGATGCACAAGATACGTTAAAAAGCCTAATTGGACAAGAATAAGCTTAGGGAGGACGAAAATGACCTAAATGTTCATCCAATGACACAAACACACCTATTGGATGCACAAGATTCGTTAAAAAGCCTAATTGGACAAGAATAAGCTTAGGGAGGACGAAAATGACCTAAATGTTCATCCAATGACACAAACACACCTATTGGATGCACAAGATTCGTTAAAAAGCCTAATTGGACAAGAATAAGCTTAGGGAGGACGAAAATGACCTAAATGTTCATCCAATGACACAAACACACCTATTGGATGCACAAGATTCGTTAAAAAGCCTAATTGGACAAGAATAAGCTTAGGGAGGACGAAAATGACCTAAATGTTCATCCAATGACACAAACACACCTATTGGATGCACAAGATTGGTTAAAAACCCTAATTGGACAAGAATAAGCCAAGGGAGGACGAAAATTACCTAAATGTTCATCCAATGACACAAACACACCTATTGGATGCACAAGACTGGCTAAAAACCCTAATTGGACTAGAATAAACCTAGGGAGGACAAAAATGACCAAAATCTTCATCCAATAACAAAAATCAACTTATTGGATGCACATGATTGCTTAAAAACCCTAATTGTACAACAATACGCCATGGGAGGACGAAAATGCCCTAAAAGTTTATCCAATGACACAACTGAACTTATTGGATGCACAAGATTTATTAAAAACCCTAATTGGACAAGAATAAGCCAAGGGAGGACGAAAATTACCTAAATGTTCATCTAATGAGACAAACACACCTATTGGATGCACAAGATTGGTTAAAAACCCTAACTGGACAAGAATAAGCCAAGGGAGGACGAAAATTACCTAAATGTTCATCTAATGAGACAAACACACCTATTGGATGCACAAGATTGGTTAAAAACCCTAATTGGACAAGAATAAGCCAAGGGAGGACGAAAATTACCTAAATGTTCATCTAATGAGACAAACACACCTATTGGATGCACAAGATTGGTTAAAAACCCTAATTGGACAAGAATAAGCCAAGGGAGGACGAAAATTACCTAAATGTTCATCTAATGAGACAAACACACCTATTGGATGCACAAGATTGGTTAAAAACCCTAATTGGACAAGAATAAGCCAAGGGAGGACGAAAATTACCTAAATGTTCATCTAATGAGACAAACACACCTATTGGATGCACAAGATTGGTTAAAAACCCTAATTGGACAAGAATAAGCCAAGGGAGGACGAAAATTACCTAAATGTTCATCTAATGAGACAAACACACCTATTGGATGCACAAGATTGGTTAAAAACCCTAATTGGACAAGAATAAGCCAAGGGAGGACGAAAATTACCTAAATGTTCATCTAATGAGACAAACACACCTATTGGATGCACAAGATTGGTTAAAAACCCTAATTGGACTAGAATAAACCTTGGGTGGACCAAAATGACCTAAATGTTCATCCAATGGCATAAATGAACTTATTGGATGCACAAGATTTGTTAAAAACCCTAATTGGACAACAATACGACAAGGGAGGACGAAAATGACCTATATGTTCATCCAATGACACAAACACACCTATTGGATGCACAAGATTGGTTTAAAACCCTAGTTGGACTAGAATAAGTCTAGGGAGGATGAAAATGACCTAGATGTTCATCCAATGACACAAACACACCTATTGGATGCACAAGATTAGTTTAAACCTCTAATTGGACTAGAATAAACCTAGAGAGGACGAAAATGACCTAAATGTTCATCCAATGACACAAATGAACTTATTGGATGCACAAGATTGGTTAAAAACCCTAATTGGACTTAAATAAACTAGGGAGGATGAAAATGACCTAAATGTTCATCCATGACACAACTGAACTTATTGGATGCACAAGATTGGTTAAAAACCCTACTTGGACAAGAATAAGCCAAGGGAGTACGAAAATTACCTAAATGTTCATCTAATGAGACAAAGACACCTATTGGATGCACAAGATTGGATAAAAACCCTAATTGGACAAGAATAAGCCAAAGGAAGACGAAAATGCCCTACATGTTTATCCAATGAAACAAACACACCTATTGGATGCACAAGATTGGTCAAAAACCCTAGTTGGACTAGAATAAAAATAGGGAGAACGAAAATGACCTAAATGTTCATCCAATGACACAACTGCCCTTATTGGATGCACAAGATTGGTTGAAAACCCTAATTGACAAGAATAAGCCAAGGAAGGACGAAAATGACCTAAATATTCATCCAATGACCCAAACACACCTATTGGATGCACAAGATTTGTTAAAAAACCTAATTGGACAAGAATAAGCCAAGGGAAGACGAAAATGCCCAAAATGTTTATCTAATGACACAAGTGAACTTTTTGGATGCACAAGAGTGGTTAAAAACCCTAATTGGACAAGAATAAGCCAAGGGAGGACGAAAATTACCTAAATGTTCATCTAATGAGACAAACACACCTATTGGATGCACAAGACTTGTTAAAAACCGTAATTGGACAAGAATAAGCTTAGGGAGGACGAAACTGACTTAAATGTTCATCCAATGACACAAATAAACTTATTGGATGCACAAGATTGGTTAAAAACCCTAATTGGACTAGAATAAAACTAGGGAGGACGGAAATGACCTAAATGTGCATCCAATGAGATATACACACCTGATGGATGCACAAGACAGGTTAAAAACCCTAATTGGATAAGAATAAGCCAAGGGAAGACGAAAATGCCCTAAATGTTTATCCAATGACACAAACACACCTATTGGATGCACAAGATTGGTTAAAAACCCAAATTGGACTACTATAAACCTAGAGAGGACGAAAATGACCTAAATGTTCATCCAATGACAGAAATGAACTTATTGGATGCACAAGATTGGTTAAAAACCCTAATTGGACTTAAATAAACTAGGGAGGATGAAAATGACCTAAATGTTCATCCATGACACAAATGAACATATTGGATGCACAAGATTGGTTAAAAACCCTAATTGGACAAGAATAAGCCAAGGGAGTACGAAAATTACCTAAATGTTCATCTAATGAGACAAACACACCTATTGGATGCACAAGATTGGTTAAAAAACCCTAATTGGACAAGAATAAGCCAATGGAGTACGAAAATTACCTAAATGTTCATCTAATGAGACAAACACACCTATTGGATGCACAAGATTGGTTAAAAACCCTAGTTGGACTAGAATAAAAATAGGGAGGACGAAAATGACCTAAATGTTCATCCAATGACACAACTGAACTTATTGGATGCACCAGATTGGTTAAAAACCCTAATTGGACAAGAATAAGCCAAGGAAGGACGAAAATGACCTAAATATTCATCCAATGACACAAACACACCTATTGGATGCACAAGATTTGTAAAAAACCCTAATTGGACAAGAATAAGCCTAAGGAGGACGAAAATGACCCAAATGTGCATCCAATGACACAACTGAACTTATTGGATGCAAAAGATTGGTTAAAAACCCTAATTGGACAAGAATAAGCCAAGGAAGGGCGAAAAGGACGTAAATGTTCATCTAATGACACAAACACAGCTATTGGATGCACAAGATTGGTTAAAAACACTAATTGGACTAGAATAAACCTAGGGAGGACGAAAATGACCTAAATGTTCATCCAATGACACAAATGAACTTATTGAATGCACAA
>NW_027334210.1:3939-8241 GCF_000331145.2 Cicer arietinum
CGAGGACGAAAATGACCGAAATGTTCATCCAATGACACTAATTGGACAAGAATAAGCCATCGGAGGACGAAAATTACCTAAATGTTCATCCAATGAGATAAATACACCTGATGGATGCACAAGACTGGTTAAAAACCCTAATTGGATAAGAATAAGCCAAGGGAAGACGAAAATGCCCTAAATGTTTATCCAATGACACAAACACACCTATTGGATGCACAAGATTGGTTAAAAACCCTAATTGTACTAGAATAAACCTAGAGAGGACGAAAATGACCTAAATGTTCGTCCAATGACACAAATACACCTATTGGATGCACAAGATTGGTTAAAAACCCTAATTGTACTAGAATAAACCTAGAGAGGACGAAAATGACCTAAATGTTCATCCAAAGAAACAAATGAACTTATTGGATGCACAAGATTTGTTAAAAACCATAATTGGAATTAAATAAACTAGGGAGGATGAAAATGACCTAAATGTTCATCCATGACACAAATGAACTTATTGGATGCACAAGATTGGTTAAAAAGCCTAATTGGACCAGAATAAGCCAAGAGAGTACGAAAATTACCTAAATGTTCATCTAATGAGACAAACACACCTATTGGATGCACAAGATTGATTAAAAACCCTAATTGTACTAGAATAAACCTAGAGAGGACCAAAATGACCTAAATGTTCATCCAATGACACAAATGAACTTATTGGATGCACAAGATTGATTAAAAACCCTAATTGTACTAGAATAAACCTAGAGAGGACGAAAATGACCTAAATGTTCATCCAATGACACAAACACACCTATTGGATGCACAAGATTGGTTAAAAACCCTAATTGTACTAGAATAAACCTAGAGAGGACGAAAATGACCTAAATGTTCATCCAAAGAAACAAATGAACTTATTGGATGCACAAGATTTGTTAAAAACCATAATTGGAATTAAATAAACTAGGGAGGATGAAAATGACCTAAATGTTCATCCATGACACAAATGAACTTATTGGATGCACAAGATTGGTTAAAAACCCTAATTGGACAAGAATAAGCCAAGGGAGTACGAAAATTACCTAAATGTTCATCTAATGAGACAAACACACCTATTGGAGGCACAAGATTGGTTAAAAACCCTAATTGGACAAGAATAAGCCAAGGGAGTACGAAAATTACCTAAATGTTCATCTAATGAGCCAAACACACCTATTGGAGGCACAAGATTGGTTAAAAACCCTAATTGGACAAGAATAAGCCAAGGGAGTACGAAAATTACCTAAATGTTCATCTAATGAGCCAAACACACCTATTGGAGGCACAAGATTGGTTAAAAACCCTAATTGGACAAGAATAAGCCAAGGGAGTACGAAAATTACCTAAATGTTCATCTAATGAGCCAAACACACCTATTGGAGGCACAAGATTGGTTAAAAACCCTAATTGGACAAGAATAAGCCAAGGGAGTACGAAAATTACCTAAATGTTCATCCAATGACACAAACACACCTATTGGATGCACAAGATTTGTTAAAAACCCTAGTTGGACTAGAATAAAAATAGGAAGGACGAAAATGACCTAAATGTTCATCCAATGACACAACTGAACTTGTTGGATGCACAAGATTGGTTAAAAACCCTAATTGGACAAGAATAAGCCAAGGAAGGACGAAAATGACCTAAATATTCATCCAATGACACAAACACACCTATTGGATGCACAAGATTGGTTAAAAACCCTTATTGGAAAAGAATAAGCCTAGGGAGGACGAAAATATCTGAAATGTTAATCCAATTACACAAATGAACTTATTGGATGCACAAGATTGGTTAAAAACCCTTATTGGAAAAGAATAAGCCTAGGGAGGACGAAAATATCTGAAATGTTAATCCAATTATACAAATGAACTTATTGGATGCACAAGATTGGTTAAAAACCCTTATTGGAAAAGAATAAGCCTAGGGAGGACGAAAATATCTGAAATGTTAATCCAATTATACAAATGAACTTATTGGATGCACAAGATTGGTTAAAAACCCTTATTGGAAAAGAATAAGCCTAGGGAGGACGAAAATATCTGAAATGTTAATCCAATTATACAAATGAACTTATTGGATGCACAAGATTGGTTAAAAACCCTTATTGGAAAAGAATAAGCCTAGGGAGGACGAAAATATCTGAAATGTTAATCCAATTATACAAATGAACTTATTGGATGCACAAGATTGGTTAAAAACCCTTATTGGAAAAGAATAAGCCTAGGGAGGACGAAAATATCTGAAATGTTAATCCAATTATACAAATGAACTTATTGGATGCACAAGATTGGTTAAAAACCCTTATTGGAAAAGAATAAGCCTAGGGAGGACGAAAATATCTGAAATGTTAATCCAATTATACAAATGAACTTATTGGATGCACAAGATTGGTTAAAAACCCTTATTGGAAAAGAATAAGCCTAGGGAGGACGAAAATATCTGAAATGTTAATCCAATTATACAAATGAACTTATTGGATGCACAAGATTGGTTAAAAACCCTTATTGGAAAAGAATAAGCCTAGGGAGGACGAAAATATCTGAAATGTTAATCCAATTATACAAATGAACTTATTGGATGCACAAGATTGGTTAAAAACCCTTATTGGAAAAGAATAAGCCTAGGGAGGACGAAAATATCTGAAATGTTAATCCAATTATACAAATGAACTTATTGGATGCACAAGATTGGTTAAAAACCCTTATTGGAAAAGAATAAGCCTAGGGAGGACGAAAATATCTGAAATGTTAATCCAATTATACAAATGAACTTATTGGATGCACAAGATTGGTTAAAAACCCTTATTGGAAAAGAATAAGCCTAGGGAGGACGAAAATATCTGAAATGTTAATCCAATTATACAAATGAACTTATTGGATGCACAAGATTGGTTAAAAACCCTTATTGGAAAAGAATAAGCCTAGGGAGGACGAAAATATCTGAAATGTTAATCCAATTATACAAATGAACTTATTGGATGCACAAGATTGGTTAAAAACCCTTATTGGAAAAGAATAAGCCTAGGGAGGACGAAAATATCTGAAATGTTAATCCAATTATACAAATGAACTTATTGGATGCACAAGATTGGTTAAAAACCCTTATTGGAAAAGAATAAGCCTAGGGAGGACGAAAATATCTGAAATGTTAATCCAATTATACAAATGAACTTATTGGATGCACAAGATTGGTTAAAAACCCTTATTGGAAAAGAATAAGCCTAGGGAGGACGAAAATATCTGAAATGTTAATCCAATTATACAAATGAACTTATTGGATGCACAAGATTGGTTAAAAACCCTTATTGGAAAAGAATAAGCCTAGGGAGGACGAAAATATCTGAAATGTTAATCCAATTATACAAATGAACTTATTGGATGCACAAGATTGGTTAAAAACCCTTATTGGAAAAGAATAAGCCTAGGGAGGACGAAAATATCTGAAATGTTAATCCAATTATACAAATGAACTTATTGGATGCACAAGATTGGTTAAAAACCCTTATTGGAAAAGAATAAGCCTAGGGAGGACGAAAATATCTGAAATGTTAATCCAATTATACAAATGAACTTATTGGATGCACAAGATTGGTTAAAAACCCTAATTGGACTAGAATAAACCTAGGGAGGACGAAAATTACCTAAATGTTCATCTAATGAGACAAACACACCTATTGGATGCACAAGACTTGTTAAAAACCCTAATTGGACACGAATAAGCTTAGGGAGGACGAAACTGACCTAAATGTTCATCCAATGACACAAATGAACTTATTGGATTCACAAGATTGGTTAAAAACCCTAATTGGACTAGAATTAAACTAGGGAGGACGGAAATGACCTAAATGTGCATCCAATGACACAACTAAACTTATTGGATGCAAAAGATTGGTTAAAAACCATAATTGGACAAGAATAAGCCAAGGAAGGGCTAAAAGGTCATAAATGTTCATCTAATGACACAAACACACCTATTGGATGCACAAGATTGGTTAAAAACCCTAATTGGTCTAGAATAAAACTAGGGAGGACGAAAATGACCTAAATGTTCATCCAACGACACAAGTGAACTTATTGGATGCACAAGATTGGTTAAAAACCCTATTGGACAAGAATAAGCCAAAGAAGGACGAAAATTACCTAAATGTTCATCTCATGAGACAACAACACCTATTGGATGTACAAGACTTGTTAAAAACCCTAATCAGACAAGAATAAGCTTAGGGAGGACGAAAATGACCTAAATGTTCATCCAATGACACAAGTGAAC
>NW_027334211.1:0-2813 GCF_000331145.2 Cicer arietinum
CTGTCATTGGATGAACATTTAGGTCATTTTCGTCCTCCCTAGGTTTATTCTTGTCCAAATAGGATTTTTAACCAATCTTGTGCGTCCAATAAGTTCATTTCTGTCATTGGATGCACATTTAGGTCATTTTCGTCCTCCCTAGGCTTATTCTTGTCCAAATAGGATTTTTAACCAATCTTGTGCATCCAATAGGTGTGTTTGTGTCATTGGATGAACATTTAGGTCATTTTCGTCCTCCGTAGGCTTATTCTTGTCCAATTTGGGTTTTTTACCAATCTTGTGCATCCAAGAAGTTCTTTTGTGTAATTGGATGAATATTTAGGTCATTGTCGTTCACCCCAGGCTTATTCTTGTGCAATTACGGTTTTTAACCAATCTTGTGCATCCAATAATTTCATTTGTGTAACTGGATGAACATTTAGGTCATTTTCGTCCTACCTAGGCTTATTCTTTTCCAATTAGGGTTATAAACCAATCTTGTGCATCCAATAGGTTTGTTTGTGTCATTGGATGAACATTTAGGTCATTTTCGTCCTCCCTAAGCTTATTCTTGTCCAATTAGTGTTTTTAACCAATCTTGTGCATTCAATAAGTTCATTTGTGTCATTGGATGAACATTTAGGTCAATTCCGTCTTCCCTAGGCTTATTCTATTCCAATAAGGCTTTTTAACCAATCTTGTGCATCCAATAGGTGTGTTTGTGTCATTGGATGAACATTTAGGTCATTTTCGTCCTCCCTAGGCTTATTGTTGTCCAATTAGGGTTTTTAACCAATCTTGTGCATCCAATAAGTTCATTTGTGTCAATGGATGAACATTTAGGTCATATTCGTCCTCCCTAGGCTTGTTCTTGTCCAATTAAGGTTTTTAACCAATCTTGTGCATCAAATAAGTTAATTTGTGTAATTGGATGAACATTCAGGTCATTTTTGTCCTACCTAGGCTTATTGTTGTCCAATTAGGGTTTTTAACCAATCTTGTGCATCCAATAAGTTCATTTGTGTCAATGGATGAACATTTAGGTCATTTTCGTCCTCCCTAGGCTTATTCTTGTCCAATTAGTGTTTTTAACCAATCTTGTGCATCCAATAAGTTTATTTGTGTCATTGGATGAACATTTAGGTCATTTTCGTCCTCCGTAGGCTTATTCTTGTCCAATTAGGATTTTTAACCAATCTTGTGCATCCAATAATTTCATTTATGTAATTGGATGAACATTTAGGTCATTTTCTTCCTCCCTAGTCTTATCTTGTCCAATTTGGGTTTTTTACCAATCTTGTGCATCCCATAAGTTCTTTTGTGTAATTGGATGAATATTTAGGTCATTGTCGTTCACCCTAGGCTTATTCTTGTGCAATTAGGGTTTTTAACCAATCTTGTGCATCCAATAGGTGTGTTTGTGTCATTGGAGGAACATTTAGGTCATTTTCGTCCTCCGTAGGCTTATTCTTGTCCAATTAGGGTTTTTAACCAATCTTGTGCATCCAATAGGTGTGTTTGTGTCATTGGAGGAACATTTAGGTCATTTTCGTCCTCCCTAAGCTTATTCTTGTCCAATTAGTGTTTTTAACCAATCTTGTGCATTCAATAAGTTCATTTGTGTCATTGGATGAACATTTAGGTCAATTTCGTCTACCCTAGGCTTATTCTTTTCCAATAAGGCTTTTTAACCAATCTTGTGCATCCAATAGGTGTGTTTGTGTCATTGGATGAACATTTAGGTCATTTTCGTCCTCCCTAGGCTTATTGTTGTCCAATTAGGGTTTTTAACCAATCTTGTGCATCCAATAAATTCTTTTGTGTCAATGGATGAACACTTAGGTCATTTTCGTCCTCCCTAGGCTTATTCTTGTGCAATTATGATTTTTAACCAATCTTGTGTATCCAATACGTGTGTTTGGTTAATTGGATGAACATTACGTCATTTTCGTCCTCCCTAAGCTTATTCTTGTCCAATTAGTGTTTTTAACCAATCTTGTGCATTCAATAAGTTCATTTGTGTAATTGGATGAACATTTAGGTTATTTTCGTCCACCCTAGGCTTATTCTTGTCCAATTGGGGTTTTTAACCTATCTTGTGCATCCATAAAGTTCATTTGTGTAATTGGATGAACATTTAGGTTATTTTCGTCCACCCTAGGCTTATTCTTGTCCAATTAGGGTTTTTAACCAATCTTGTGCATCAAATAAGTTAATTTGTGTAATTGGATGAACATTTAGGTCATATTCGTCCTCCCTAGGCTTGTTCTTGTCCAATTAGGGTTTTTAACCAATCTTGTGCATCAAATAAGTTAATTTGTGTAATTGGATGAACATTCAGGTCATTTTTGTCCTACCTAGGCTTATTCTTGTCCAATTAGGGTTTTAAACAAATCTTGTGCATCCAATAGGTGTATTTGTGTCATTGGATGAACATTTAGGTCATTTTCGTCCTCCCTGGGCTTATTCTTGTCCAATTAGTGTTTTTAACCAATCTTGTGCATCCAATAAATTCTTTTGTGTAATTGGATGAACATTTAGGTCATTTTCGTCCACCCTAGGCTTATTCTTGTGCAATTAGGGTTTTTAACCAATCTTGTGCATCCAATAAGTTCATTTGTGTAATTGGATGAACATTTTGTCAAATTAGGGTTTTTAACCAATCTTGTGCATCCAATAAAATCATTAGTGTCACGGGATTCACAATTAGGTCATTTTCGTCCTCCATAGGCTTATTCTTGTCCAATAATGGGTTTTTAACCAATCTTGTGCATCCAATAAGTGTGTTTGTGTCATTGGATGAACATTTAGGTCATTTTCGTCCTCCCTATGCT
>NW_027334211.1:3858-9226 GCF_000331145.2 Cicer arietinum
GTTCTTTTGTGTAATTGGATGAATATTTAGGTCATTGTCGTTCACCCTAGGCTTATTCTTGTGCTATTACGATTTTTAACCAATCTTGTGCATCCAATAAGTTCATTTGTGTAAATGGATGAACATTTAGGTCATTTTCATCCTACCTAGGCTTATTCTTGTCCAATTAAGGTTTTAAACCAATCTTGTGCATCCAATAGGTTTGTTTGTGTCATTGGATGTTCATTTAGGTCATTTTCGTCATCCCTAAGCTTATTCTTGTCCAATTAGTGTTTTTAACCAATCTTGTGCATTCAATAAGTTCATTTGTGTAATTGGAAGAACATTAAGTTCATTTTCGTCCTCCCTAGGATCATTCTTGTCCAATTAGGGTTTTTAACCAATCTTGTGCATCCAATAGGTGTGTTTGTGTCATTGGATGAACATTTAGGTCATTTTCGTCCACCCTAGGCTTATTCTTGTGCAATTAGGGTTTTTAACCAATCTTGTGAATCCAATAAGTTCATTTGTGTAATTGGATGAACATTTGGTTCATTTTCGCCCTCCCTAGGCTTATTCTTGTCCAATTAGGGTTTTTAACCTATCTTGGCCATATAATAAGTTCATTTGTGTCATTGGATGAACATTTAGGTCATTTTGGTCCTCCCTAGGCTTATTCTTGTCCAATAAGGGGTTTTTAACCAATCTTGTGCATCCAATAGGTGTGTTTGTGTAATTAGATGAACATTTAGGTCATTTTCGTCCTCCCTTGGCTTATTCTTGTCCAATTAGGGTTTTTACCCAATCTTGTGCATCCAATATGTTCTTTTGTGTAATTGGATGAATATTTAGGTCATGTTCGTCCACCCTAGGCTTATTCTTGTCCAATTAGGGTTTTTTAACCAATCTTGTGCATCCAATATGTTCTTTTGTGTAATTGGATGAATATTTAGGTCATTTTCGTCCACCCTAGGCTTATTCTTGTCCAATTAGGGTTTTTTAACCAATCTTGTGCATCCAATATGTTCTTTTGTGTAATTGGATGAATATTTAGGTCATTTTCGTCCACCCTAGGCTTATTCTTGTCCAATTAGGGTTTTTTAACCAATCTTGTGCATCCAATATGTTCTTTTGTGTAATTGGATGAATATTTAGGTCATTTTCGTCCACCCTAGGCTTATTCTTGTCCAATTAGGGTTTTTAACCTATCTTGTGCATCCAATAAGTTCATTTGTGTAATTGGATGAACATTTCGGTCATTTTCGTCCTCCCTAGGCATATTCTTGTCAAATTAGGGTTTTTATTCTATCTTGGACATATAATAAGTTCATTTGTGTCATTGGATGAACATTTAGGTCATTTTGGTCTTCCCTAGGCTTATTCTTGTCCAATAAGGGGTTTTTAACCAATCTTGTGCATCCAATAAGTGTGTGTGTGTCATTGGATGAACATTTCGGTCATTTTCGTCCTCCCTAGGCTTATGCTTGTCAAATTAGGGTTTTTATTCTATCTTGGCCATATAATAAGTTCATTTGTGTCATTGGATGAACATTTAGGTCATTTTGGTCCTCCCTAGGCTTATTCTTATCCAATTAGGATTTTTAACCATTCTTGTGCATCCAATAAGTTCTTTTGTGTAATTGGATGAATATTTAGGTCATTTTCGTCCACCCTAGGCTTATTCTTGTCCAATAAGGGGTTTTTAACCAATCTTGTGCATCCAATAGGTGTGTTTGTGTAATTTGATGAACATTTAGGTCATTTTCGTCTTCCCTAGGCTTATTCTTTTCCAATAAGGCTTTTTAACCAATCTTGTGCATCCAATAGGTGTGTTTGTGTAATTTGATGAACATTTAGGTCATTTTCGTCTTCCCTAGGCTTATTCTTTTCCAATAAGGCTTTTTAACCAATCTTGTGCATCCAATAGGTGTGTTTGTGTAATTTGATGAACATTTAGGTCATTTTCGTCTTCCCTAGGCTTATTCTTTTCCAATAAGGCTTTTTAACCAATCTTGTGCATCCAATAGGTGTGTTTGTGTAATTTGATGAACATTTAGGTCATTTTCGTCCTCCCTAGGCTTATTCTTGTCCAATTACGCTTTTTAACCAATCTTGGGCATCCAATAAGTTCGTTTGTGTCATTTAATGAACATTTAGTTCATTTTCGTCCTCCCTAGGATTATTCTTGTCCAATTAGGGTGTTTAACCTATCTTGTGCATCCAATAAGTTCATTTGTGTCATTGGATGAACATTTAGGTCATTTTCGTCCTCCCTAGGTTTATTCTTGTCCAATTGGGGTTTTTAACCAATCTTGTGCATCCAATAACTGTGTTTGTGTAATTGGAAGAACATTTAGGTCATTTTCGTCCTCCCTACGCTTATTCAGGTCCAATTAGTATTTTTAACCAATCTTGTGCATCCAATAAGTTCAGTTCTGTCATTCGATGAACATTTAGTTCATTTTCGTCCTCCCTAGGCTTATTCTTGTGCAATTAGGATTTTTAACCAATCTTGTGCATCTTATAAGTTCATCTGTGTAATTGGATGAACATTTAGGTTATTTTCGTCCTTCCTAGGCTTATTCTTGTCCAATTAGGGATTTTAACCAATCTTGTGCATCCAATAAGTTCATTTGTGTAATTGGATGAACATTTAGGTCATTTTCGTCCTCCCTAGGCTTATTCTTTTCTAATTAGGGTTTTTAACCTATCTTGTGCATCCAATATGTTCATTTGTGTCATTGGATGAACATTTAGGTCATTTTCGTCTTCCCTAGGCTTATTCTTTTCCAATAACGCTTTTTAACCAATCTTGTGCATCCAATAAGTGTGTTTGTGCAATTATGATTTTTAACCAATCTTGTGCATCCAATACGTGTGCTATTGTTATTGGATGAACATTTAAGTCATTTTCGTCCTACCTAGGCTTATTCTTGTCAAATTAGGGTTTTTAACGAAACTTGTGCATCCAATAAGTGCATCCAATAAGTGTGTTTGTGTCATTGGATGAACATTTAGGTCATTTTCGTCCTCCCTAGGCTTATTCTTTTCTAATTAGGGTTTTTAACCAATCTTGTCCTTCCAATAAGTTCATTTGTGTAATTGAATGAACATTTAGGTCATTTTCGTGCTCCATAGGCTTATTCTTGTCCAATTAGGGTTTTTGACCAATCTTGTGTATCCAACAGGTGTGTTTGGTTCATTGGATGAACATTTTGGTCTTTTTCGTCCTCCCTAAACTTATTCTCTTCCAATTAGTGTTTTTAACCAATCTTGTGCATTCAATAAGTTCATTTGTTTAATTGGATGAACATTTAGGTCATTTTCGTCCTCCCTAGGCCTATTCCTGTGCATTTAGAGTTTTTAACCAATCTTGTTCATCCAATAAGTTCATTTGTGTAATTCAATGAACATTTAGTTCATTTTCGTCCTCCCTATGCTTGTTCTTGTCCAATTAGGGTTTTTAACCAATCTTGTGCATCCAATAAGTTTTTTTTGTGTAATTGGATAAACATTTAGGTCATTTTCGTCCTCCCTAGACTTATTCTTGTCCAATTATGGTTTTTAAACTATCTTGTGCATCCAATAATTTCTTTTGTGTAATTGGATGAACATTTAGGTTATTTTCGTCCTCCCTAGGCTTATTCTTGTCCAATTGGGGTTTTGAACCAATCTTGTGCATCCAATAAGTTCATTTGTGTAATTGGAAGAACATTTAGGTTATTTTCGTCCTCCCTAGGCTTATTCTTCTTGTCCAATTTGGGTTTTTAACCTATCTTGTGCATCCCATAAGTTCATTTGTGTCATTGGATGAACATTTAGGTCATTTTCGTCCTCCCTAGGCTTGTTCTTGTCCAATTAGGGTTTTTAACCAATCTTGGGCATCCGATAAGTTCATTTGTGTAATTGGATGAACATTTAGGTCCTTTTTGTCCTACCTAGGCTTATTCTGGTCCAATTAGGGTTTTAAACCAATCTTGTGCATCCAATAGGTGTATTTGTGTCATTGGATGAACATTAAGGTCATTTTCGTCCTCCCTAGGCCTATTCCTGTGCATTTAGGGTTTTTAACCAATCTTGTTCATCCAATAAGTTCATTTGTGTAATTCGATGAACATTTAGGTCATTTTCGTCCTCCCTATGCTTATTCTTGTCCAATTAGGATTTTTAACGAATCATGTGCATCCAATAAGTTCATTTATGTGATTGGATGAACATTTAGGTTATTTTCGTCCTTCCTAGGCTTATTCTTGTCCAATTAGGGTTTTTAACCAATCTTGTGCATTCAATAAGTTCATTTGTGTCATTGGATGAACATTAGGTCATTTTCGTCTTCCCTAGGCTTATTCTTGTCCAATTAGAGTTTTTAACCAATCTTGTGCATTCAATAAGTTCATTTGTGTCATTGGATGAACATTAGGTCATTTTCGTCTTCCCTAGGCTTATTCTTGTCCAATTAGAGTTTTTAACCAATCTTGTGCATTCAATAAGTTCATTTGTGTCATTGGATGAACATTAGGTCATTTTCGTCTTCCCTAGGCTTATTCTTGTCCAATTAGAGTTTTTAACCAATCTTGTGCATTCAATAAGTTCATTTGTGTCATTGGATGAACATTAGGTCATTTTCGTCTTCCCTAGGCTTATTCTTGTCCAATTAGAGTTTTTAACCAATCTTGTGCATCCAATAAGTTCATTTGTGTCATTGGATGAACATTAGGTCATTTTCGTCTTCCCTAGGCTTATTCTTTTCCAATAAGGCTTTTTAACCAATCTTGTGCATCCAATAGGTGTGTTTGTGTCATTGGATGGACATTTAGCTCATTTTCGTCCTCCCTAGGCTTATTCTTGTGGAATTATGATTTTTAACCAATCTTGTGCATCCAATAGGTGTGCTTTTGTCATTGGATGAACATTTAAGTCATTTTCGTCCTACCTAGCGTTATTCTTGTCAAATTAGGGTTTTTAACGAAACTTGTGCATCCAATAAGTTCATTTGTGTAATTGGATGAACATTTAGGTTATTTTCTTCCTCCGTAGGCTTATTCTTGTGCAGTTAGAGTTTTAACCAATCTTGTGCATCCAATAAGTTCATTTGTGTAATTGAATGAACATTTAGGTCATTTTCGTCCTCCATAGGCTTATTCTTGTCCAATTAGGTTTGTTAACCAATCTTGTGTATCCAATGAGTGTGTTTGGTTCATTGGATGAACATTTAGGTCATTTTTGTCCTCCCTAAGCTTATTCTTGTCCAATTAGTGTTTTTAACCAATCTTGTGCATTCAATAAGTTCATTTGTGTAATTGGATGAATATTTAGGTCAATTTCATCCTCCCTAGGCCTATTCCTGTGCATTTAGGGTTTTTAACCAATCTTGTTCATCCAATAAGTT
>NW_027334212.1:0-1267 GCF_000331145.2 Cicer arietinum
CAATCTTGTGCATCCAATAGATGTGTTTGTGTCAATGGATGCACATTTAGGTAATTTTCGACCGTCAAAAACTTATTCTTGTCCAACTAGGGTTTTTAACCAATCTTGTGCATCCAATAGGTATGTTTGTTTCATTGGATGAACATTTACGTCATTTTCGTCCTCCCAAGATTTATTCTAAACCAACTAGGGTTTTTAACCAATTTTGTGCATCCAATAGATGTGTTTGTGTCATTGGATGAACATTTAAGTCATTTTTGCCTACCTATGATTATTCTAGTCCAATTAGGGTTTTTAACCAACCTTGTGCATCCAATAGGTGTGTTTGTGTCAATGGATGAACATTTAGGTCATTTTCGTTCTACCTAGACTTATTCTTGTCCAACTAGGGTTTTTAACCAATCTCGTGCATCCAGTATGTGTGTATGTGTCATTGGATGAACATTTAGGCCATTTTTGTCCTCCCTAGACTTATACTTATCCAACTAGGGTTTTTAACTAATGTTGTGCATCTAATAGGTGTGTTTGTGTCATTGGATGAACATTTAGGTCATTTTCGTCCTCCCTAGGCTTATTCTAGTCCAATTAGGGATTTTAACCAATCTTGTGCCTCCAATGGATGAACATTTAGGTCATTTTCGTCCTCCCTAGGCTTATTCTAGTCCAATTAGGGATTTTAACCAATCTTGTGCCTCCAATGGATGAACATTTAGGTCATTTTCGTCCTCCCTAGGCTTATTCTAGTCCAATTAGGGATTTTAACCAATCTTGTGCCTCCAATGGATGAACATTTAGGTCATTTTCGTCCTCCCTAGGCTTATTCTAGTCCAATTAGGGATTTTAACCAATCTTGTGCCTCCAATGGATGAACATTTAGGTCATTTTCGTCCTCCCTAGGCTTATTCTAGTCCAATTAGGGATTTTAACCAATCTTGTGCCTCCAATGGATGAACATTTAGGTCATTTTCGTCCTCCCTAGGCTTATTCTAGTCCAATTAGGGATTTTAACCAATCTTGTGCCTCCAATGGATGAACATTTAGGTCATTTTCTTCCTCCCTAGGTTTATTCTAGTCCAATTAGGGTTTTTAAACAATCTTGTGCATCCAATAGGTGTGTTTGTTGTCATTGAATGAACATTTAGGTCATTTTCGTCCTACCTAGACTTATTCTTGTCTAATTAGAGTTTTTAACCAATCTTGTGCATACAATAGGAGTGTTTGTGTCATTGGATGAACATTTAGGTCATTTTCGTCCACCTTTGGCTTA
>NW_027334212.1:1995-6278 GCF_000331145.2 Cicer arietinum
GTTTATTCTAGTCCAATTAGGGTTTTTAACCAATCTTGTGCATCCAATAGGTGTGTTTATGTCATTGGATAAACATTTAGGTCATTTTCGTACTCCCTAGACTTATTCTTATCAACCTAGGGTTTATAACAAATCTTGTGGTTCCAATAGGTGTGTTTGTGTCATTGGATTAACATTTAGGTCATTTTCGTCCTTCCTTGACTTATTCTTGTGCAATTAGGGTTGTTAACCAGTCTTGTGCATCCAATAAGTTCATTTGTGTCATTGGATGAACATTTAGGTCATTTTCGTCCTCCCCGTTTTTATTCTAGTCCAATTAGGGTTTTTAACAAATCTTGTGCATCCAATAGGTGTGTTTGAGTCATTGGATGAACATTTAGGTCATTTTCGTCATTCCTTGGCTTATTCTTGTCCAATTAGGGTTTTTAACCAATCTTGTGCATCCAATAAGTTCATTTGTGTCATTGGATGAACATTTAGGTAATTTTCGTGTTCCCTAGGTTTATTCTTGTCCGATTAGGGTTTTTAACCAATGTTGTGCATCCAATAGGTGTGTTTGCGTCATTGGATGCACATTTAGGTCATTGTCGTCATTCCTTGGCTTATTCTTGTCCAATTAGGGATTTTAACCAATCTTGTGCATCCAATAGGTGTGTTTGTGTCATTGGATGCACATTTAGGTCATTTTCGTCCTTCCTAAACTTATTCTTGTCCAACTAGGGTTTTTAACCAATCTTGTGCATCCAATAGATGTGTTTGTGTCATTGGATGAACATTTAGGTCATTTTCGTCGTCCCTAGGTTTATTCTAGTCCAATTAGGGTTTTTAACCAATCTTGTGCATCTAATAGGTGTGTTTATGTCATTGGATAAACATTTAGGTCATTTTCGTACTCCCTAGACTTATTCTTATCAACCTAGGGTTTTTAACAAATCTTGTGGTTCCAATAGGTGTGTTTGTGTCAGTGGATGAACATTTAGGTCATTTTCGTCCTTCCTTGACTTATTCTTGTGCAATTAGGGTTTTTAACCAATCTTGTGCATCCAATAGATGTGTTTGTGTCATTGGATGAACATTAAGGTCATTTTCGTCCTCCCTAGGTCATTTTCGTCCATCCTTGGTTTATTCTTGTCTAATTAGGGTTTTTAACCAATCTTGTGCCTCCAATAAGTTCATTTGTGTCATTGGATGAACATTAAGGTCATTTTCGTCCTCCCTAGGTCATTTTCGTCCATCCTTGGTTTATTCTTGTCTAATTAGGGTTTTTAACCAATCTTGTGCATCCAATAAGTTCATTTGTGTCATTGGATGAACATTTAGTTCATTTTCGTCCTCCCTGTTTTTATTCTATTCCAATTAGGGTTTTTAACAAATCTTGTGCATCCAATAGGTGTGTTTGGGTCATTGGATGAACATTTAGGTCATTTTCGTCCTCGCTAGGTTTATTCTAGTCCAATTAGGGTTTTTAACCATTCTTGTGCATCCAATAGGTGTGTTTGTGTCATTGGATGAACATTAAGGTCATTTTCGTCCTCCCTAGGTTTATTCTAGTCCAATTAGGGTTTTTAACCATTCTTGTGCATCCAATAGGTGTGTTTGTGTCATTGGATGAACATTAAGGTCATTTTCGTCCTCCCTAGGTTTATTCTAGTCCAATTAGGGTTTTTAACCATTCTTGTGCATCCAATAGGTGTGTTTGTGTCATTGGATGAACATTAAGGTCATTTTCGTCCTCCCTAGGTTTATTCTAGTCCAATTAGGGTTTTTAACCATTCTTGTGCATCCAATAGGTGTGTTTGTGTCATTGGATGAACATTAAGGTCATTTTCGTCCTCCCTAGGTTTATTCTAGTCCAATTAGGGTTTTTAACCATTCTTGTGCATCCAATAGGTGTGTTTGTGTCATTGGATGAACATTAAGGTCATTTTCGTCCTCCCTAGGTTTATTCTAGTCCAATTAGGGTTTTTAACCATTCTTGTGCATCCAATAGGTGTGTTTGTGTCATTGGATGAACATTAAGGTCATTTTCGTCCTCCCTAGGTTTATTCTAGTCCAATTAGGGTTTTTAACCATTCTTGTGCATCCAATAGGTGTGTTTGTGTCATTGGATGAACATTAAGGTCATTTTCGTCCTCCCTAGGTTTATTCTAGTCCAATTAGGGTTTTTAACCATTCTTGTGCATCCAATAGGTGTGTTTGTGTCATTGGATGAACATTAAGGTCATTTTCGTCCTCCCTAGGTTTATTCTAGTCCAATTAGGGTTTTTAACCATTCTTGTGCATCCAATAGGTGTGTTTGTGTCATTGGATGAACATTAAGGTCATTTTCGTCCTCCCTAGGTTTATTCTAGTCCAATTAGGGTTTTTAACCATTCTTGTGCATCCAATAGGTGTGTTTGTGTCATTGGATGAACATTAAGGTCATTTTCGTCCTCCCTAGGTTTATTCTAGTCCAATTAGGGTTTTTAACCATTCTTGTGCATCCAATAGGTGTGTTTGTGTCATTGGATGAACATTAAGGTCATTTTCGTCCTCCCTAGGTTTATTCTAGTCCAATTAGGGTTTTTAACCATTCTTGTGCATCCAATAGGTGTGTTTGTGTCATTGGATGAACATTAAGGTCATTTTCGTCCTCCCTAGGTTTATTCTAGTCCAATTAGGGTTTTTAACCATTCTTGTGCATCCAATAGGTGTGTTTGTGTCATTGGATGAACATTAAGGTCATTTTCGTCCTCCCTAGGTTTATTCTAGTCCAATTAGGGTTTTTAACCATTCTTGTGCATCCAATAGGTGTGTTTGTGTCATTGGATGAACATTAAGGTCATTTTCGTCCTCCCTAGGTTTATTCTAGTCCAATTAGGGTTTTTAACCATTCTTGTGCATCCAATAGGTGTGTTTGTGTCATTGGATGAACATTTAGGTCATTTTCGTCCTCCCTAGGTTTATTCTAGTCCAATTTGGGATTTTAACCAGTCTTGCGCATCCAATAGGTGTGTTTGTGTCATTGGATGAACGTTTAGGTCATTTTCGTCCTCCCTAGGTTTATTCTTGTCCAATTAGGGCTTTTAACCAATGTAGGGCATCCAATAAGTTCATTTGTGTCATTGGATGAACATTTAGGTCATTTTCGTCCTCCCTAGGTTTATTCTTGTCCAATTAGGGCTTTTAACCAATGTAGGGCATCCAATAAGTTCATTTGTGTCATTGGATGAACATTTAGGTCATTTTCGTCCTCCCTAGGTTTATTCTTGTCCAATTAGGGTTTGTAACCAATCTTGTGCATACAATAGGTGTGTTTGTGCCATTGGATGAACATTTAGGTCATTTTCGTCAACCCTTGGCTTATTCTTGTCCAATTAGGGTGTTTAACCAATGTAGGGCATCCAATAAGTTAATTTGTGTCATTGGATGAACATTTAGGTCATTTTCGTCCACCATTGGCTTATTTTTGTCCAATTAGGATTTTTAACCAATGTAGGGCATCCAATAAGTTCATTTGTGTCACTGGATGAACATTTAGGTCATTTTCGTCCTCCCTAGGTTTATTCTAGTCCAATTAGGGTTTTTAACCAATCTTGTGCATCCAATAAGTTCATTTGTGTCATTAGATGAACATTTAGGTCATTTTCGTCCTCCCTAGGTTTATTCTAGTCCAATTAGGGTTTTTAACCAATCTTGTGCATCCAATAAGTTCATTTGTGTCATTAGATGAACATTTAGGTCATTTTCGTCCTCCCTAGGTTTATTCTAGTCCAATTAGGGTTTTTAACCAATCTTGTGCATCCAATAAGTTCATTTGTGTCATTAGATGAACATTTAGGTCATTTTCGTCCTCCCTAGGTTTATTCTAGTCCAATTAGGGTTTTTAACCAATCTTGTGCATCCAATACGTGTGTTTATGTCATTGGATAAACAATTAGTTCATTTTCGTACTCCCTAGACTTATTCTTATCCAACTAGGGTTTTTAACAAATCTTGTGCTTCCAATAGGTGTGTTTGTGTTATTGGATGAACATTTAGGTCATTTTCGTCCTTCCTTGACTTATTCTTGTGCAATTAGGGTTTTTAACCAATCTTGTGCATCCAATAAGTTCATTTGTGTCATTAGATGAACATTTAGGTCATTTTCGTCCTCCCTATTTTTATTCTAGTCCAATTAGGGTTTTTAACAAATCTTGTGCATCCAATAGGTGTGTTTGGGTCATTGGATAAACATTTAGGTCATTTTCGTCATTCCTTGGCTTATTCTTGTCCAATTAGGGTTTTTAACCATTCTTGTGCAT
>NW_027334212.1:6288-7383 GCF_000331145.2 Cicer arietinum
TAAGTTCATTTGTGTCATTGGATGAACATTTAGGTCATTTTCGTCCTCCCTAGGTTTATTCTAGTCCAATTACGGTTTTTAACCATTCTTGTGCATCCAATAGGTGTGTTTGTGCAATTGGATGAACATTAAGGTCGTTTTCGTCCTCCCTAGGTTTATTCTAGTGCAATTACGATTTTTAACCAATCTTGTGCATCGAAAAGGTGTGTTTGTGTCATTGGATGAACATTTAGGGAATTTTCGTCATTCCTTGACTTATTCTTGTCAAAATAGGGATTTTAACCAATCTTGTGCATCCAATAGGTTTGATTGTGTCATTGGATGCACATTTAGGTCATATTCGTCCTTCCTAAACTTATTCTTGTCCAACTAGGGTTTTTAACCAATCTTGGGCATCCAATAAGTTCATTTGTGTCATTGGATGAACATTTAGGTCATTTTCGTCCTCCCTTGGCTTATTCTTGTCAAATTAGGGTTTTTAACCAATCTTGGGCATCCAATAAGTTCATTTGTGTCATTGGATGAACATTTAGGTCATTTTCGTCCTCCCTTGGCTTATTCTTGTCAAATTAGGGTTTTTAACCAATCTTGGGCATCCAATAAGTTCATTTGTGTCATTGGATGAACATTTAGGTCATTTTCGTCCTCCCTTGGCTTATTCTTGTCAAATTAGGGTTTTTAACCAATCTTGGGCATCCAATAAGTTCATTTGTGTCATTGGATGAACATTTAGGTCATTTTCGTCCTCCCTAGGTTTATTCTAGTCCAATTAGGGTTTTTAACCAGTCGTTTGCTTCCAATAGGTGTGATTGTGTCATTGAAAGAATATTTAGGTCATTTTCATCCTACCTAGACTTATTCTTGTCCAATTAGGGTTTTTAACCAATCTTGTGCATACAATAGTTGTGTTTGTGTCATTGGATGAACATATAGGTCATTTTCGTCTTTCCTAAACTTCTTCTTGTCCAACTAGGGTTTTTAACCAATCTTGTGCATCCAATAGATGTGTTTGTGTCATTGGATGAACATTTAGGTCATTTTCGTCCTCCCTAGGCTTATTCTTGTCCAATTAGGGTTTTAAACCAATCTTGTGCA
>NW_027334212.1:7544-8713 GCF_000331145.2 Cicer arietinum
AATTAGGGTTTTTAACCAATCTTGTGCATCCAATAGGTGTGTTTGTGTCATTGGATGAACATTTAGGTGATTTTCGTCCTCCCTAGTTTTTTTCTTGTCCAACTTGGGTTTCTAACAAATCTTATGCATCCAACAGGTGTGTTTGTCTCATTGGATGAACATTTAGGTCATTTTCGTCCTCCCTAGGTTTATTCTAGTCCAATTAGGGTTTTTAACCAATCTGGTACATCCAATAGGTGTGTTTGCGTCATTGGATGAATATTTAGGTCATTTTCGTCATTCCTTGGCTTATTCTTGTCAAATTAGGGTTTTTAACCAATGTTGTGCATCCAATAAGTTCATTTGTGTCATTGGATGAACATTTAGGTCATTTTCGTCCTCCCTAGGTTTATTCTAGTCCAAATAGGGTTTTTAACCAATCTTGTGCATCCAATAAGTTCATTTGTGTCATTGGATGAACATTTAGGTCATTTTCGTCCTCCCTAGGTTTATTCTAGTCCAAATAGGGTTTTTAACCAATCTTGTGCATCTAATAGGTGTGTTTGTGTCATTGGATAAATGTTTAGGTCATTTTCGTCCTCCATAGAATTATTCTTATCCAAGTAGGGTTTTTAACCAATCTTGTGCGTACAATAGGTGTGTTTGTGTCATTGGATGCACATTTAGGTCATTTTTTCCTCCCTAAACTTATTCTTGTCCAATTAGGGTTTTTAACCAATCTTGTGCATCCAATAAGTTCATTTGTGTCATTGGATGAACATTTAGGTCATTTTCGTCCTCCCTAGGTTTATTCTAATCCAATTAGGGTTTTTAACCAATCTTGTGAATCCAATAGGTGTGTTTGTGTCATTGGATAAACATTTAGGTCATTTTCGTACTCCGTAGACTTATTCTTATCCAACTAGGGTTTTCAACCAATCTTGTGCTCCCAATAGGTGGGTTTGTGTCATTGAATGAACATGTAGGTCATTTTCGTCCTACCTAGACTTATTCTTGTCCAATTAGGGTTTTTAACCAATCTTGTGCATACAATAGGTGTGTTTGTGTCATTGGATGAACATTTAGGTCATTTTCGTCCTCCCTAGGTTTATTCTAGTCCAATTAGGGTTTTTAACCAATCTTGTGCATCCAATAGGTGTGTTTGGGTCATTGGATGAACATTTAGGTCA
>NW_027334212.1:9430-10918 GCF_000331145.2 Cicer arietinum
TAGTCCAATTAGGGTTTTTAACCAATCTTGGGCATCCAATAAGTTCATCTGTGTCATTGGATGAACATTTAGGTCATTTTCGTTCTCGCTAGGTTTATTGTTGTCCAATTAGGGTTTTTAACTTGTCTTGTGCATCCAATAGGTGTGTTTGTGTCATTGGATAAACGTTTAGTTCATTTTCGTCCTCCCTAGACTTATTCTTATCTAAGTAGGGTTTTAAACCAATCTTGTGCATACAATAGGTGTGTTTGTCTCATTGGATGAACATTTAGGTCATTTTCGTCCTCCCTAGGTTTATTGTAGTCCAATTAGGGTTTTTAACCAATCTTGGGCATCCAATAAGTTCATTTGTGTCATTGGATGAACATTTAGGTCATTTTCGTTCTCGCTAGGTTTATTGTTGTCCAATTAGGGTTTTTAACTTGTCTTGTGCATCCAATAGGTGTGTTTGTGTCATTGGATAAACGTTTAGTTCATTTTCGTCCTCCCTAGACTTATTCTTATCTAAGTAGGGTTTTAAACCAATCTTGTGCATACAATAGGTGTGTTTGGGTCATTGGATTAACATTTAGGCGATTTTCGTCCTCCCTAGGTTTATTCTAGTCCAATTTGGGTTTTTAACCAATATTGTGCATCCAATAGGTGTGTTTTTGTCATTGGATCAACATTTATGTCATTTTCGTACTCCGTAGACTTATTCTTATCCAACTAGTGTTTTTAACCAATCTTGTGCTTCCAATAGCTGTGTTTGTGTCATTGGATGAACATTTAGGTCACTTTCGTCCTACCTAGACTTATTCTTGTCCAATTAGGGTTTTTAACCAATCTTGTGCATCCAATAGGAGTGTTTGTGTCATTGAATGAACATTTAGGTCACTTTCGTCCTACCTTGACTTATTCTTGTCCAATTAGGGTTTTTAACCAATCTTGTGCATACAATAGGTGTGTTTGTGTCATTGTATGAACATTTAGGTCATTTTCGTCTTTCCTAAACTTATTCTTGTCCAACTAGGGTTTTTAACCAATCTTGTGCATCCAATAGATGTGTTTGTGTCATTGGATGAACATTTAGGTCATTTCCGTCCTCCCTATGTTTATTTTAGTCCAATTAGGGTTTTTAACCAATCTTGTGCATCCAATAGGTGTGTTTGTGTCATTGGATGAACATTTAGGTGATTTTCGTCCTCCCTAGTTTTTTTCTTGTCCAACTTGGGTTTCTAACCAATTTTGTGAATCCAATAGGTGTGTTTGTGTCATTGGATGCACATTTAGGTCATTTTTGTCCTCCCTAAACTTATTTTTGTCCAATTAGGGTTTTTAACCAATCTTGTGCATCCAATAAGTTCATTTGTGTCATTGGATGATCATTTAGGTCATTTTCGTCCTCCCTAGGTTTATTCTAATCCAATTAGGGATTTTAACCAGTCTTGTGAATCCAATAGGTGTGTTTGTGTCATTGGATGAACATTTAGGTCACTTTCGTCCTAC
>NW_027334213.1:0-726 GCF_000331145.2 Cicer arietinum
AAGATTGGTTAAAGCCCCTAATTGGACTAGAACAAACCTAGGGAGGACGAAAATGACCTAATTATTCATCCAATGACACAATCACACCTATTGGATGCACAAGATTTGTTAAAAACCCAAATTGGACTAGAACAAACCTAGGGAGGACGAAAATGACCTAAATGTTGATCCAATGATACAAACACACGTATTGGATGCACAAGATTGGTTAAAGCCCCTAATTGGACTAGAACAAACCTAGGGGGGACGAAAATGACCTAATTGTTCATCCAATGACACAATCACACCTATTGGATGCACAAGATTTATTAAAAACCCTAATTGGACTAGAACAAACCTAGGGAGGACGAAAATGACCTAAATGTTCATCCAATGACACAAACACACCTATTGGATGCACAAGGTTGGGTAAAAACCCTAGTTGGACAAGAATAAGTCTAAGAAGACCGAAAATGACCAAAATTTTCATCCAATGACACAAACACACCTTTTGTATGTACAAGATTGGTTAAAAACCCTAATTGTACAAGAATAAGCCTAGGGAGGACAAAAATGACGTAAATGTTCATACAATGACACAAATGAACTTATTGGATGCACAAGGTTGGTTAAAAACCCTAGTTGGACAAGAATAAGTCTAGGAAGGACAAAAATGACCTAAATGTTCATCCAATGCCACAAACACACCTATTGGATGCACAAGATTGGTTAAAAACCCTAGTTGGA
>NW_027334213.1:739-2386 GCF_000331145.2 Cicer arietinum
TGTTAATCCAATAACACAAACACACCTATTGGACGCACAAGATAGGTTAAAAACCCTAATTAGACTAGAATAAACCTAGGGAGGACGAAAATGACCTAAATGTTCATCCGATGACACAAATGAACTTATTGGATGCACAAGATTGGATAAAAACCCTAGTTGGACAAGAATAAGGCTAGGTAGGACGAAAATGACCTAAATGTTCATCCAATTCTACAAACACACCTATTGGATGCACAAGATTGGTTAAAAACCCTAGTTGGACAAGAATAAGTCTAGGAAGGCCGAAAATGACCAAAATTTGCATCCAATGACACAAACACACCTATTGGATGCACCAGATTTGTTAAAAACCCTTGTTGGACAAGAATAAGTCTAGGTAGGACGAAAATGACCTAAATGTTCATCCAATGATACAAACACACCTATTGGATGCACAAGATTGGTTAAAAACCGTAATTGGACTAGAACAAACCTAGGGAGGACGAAAATGACCTAATTGTTCATCCAATGACACAAACACACCTATTGGATGCAAAATATTGGTTAAAAACCCTAGTTGGACAAGAATAAGTCCAGGAAGGACGAAAATGACCAAAATGTTCATCCAATGGCACAAACAAACCTGTTGGATGCACAAGATTGTTTAAAAACACTAATTGGACAAGAATAAGTCTAGGTAGGACAAAAATGACCTAAATATTCATGTAATGACACAAATACACCTATTGGATGCTCAAGATTGGTTAAAAACCCTAATTGGACTAGAACAAACCTAGGGAGGACGTAAATGATCTAGATGTTCATCTAATGACACAAACTCACCTATTGGATGCACAAGATTGGTTAAAAATCCTAGTTGGACAAGAATAACTCTAGGAAGGCCGAAAATGACCAAACTTTTCATCCAATAACAAAAACACCTATTGGATGCACAAGATTGATTAAAAACCCTAAGTGGACAAGAATAAGGCTAGGTAGGACGAAAATGACCTAAATTTTCGTCCAATGACACTAACACACCTATTGGATGCACAAGATTGGTTAAAAACCCTAGTTGGACAAGAATAAGTCTAGGAAGGACGGAAATGACCTAAATGTTCATCCAATGACACAAACACACCTATTGGATGCACAAGATTGGTTAAAAACCCAAATTGTACAAGAATAAGCCTAGGGAGGACAAAAATGACCTAAATGTTCATCCAATGATACAAACACACCTATTGGATGCACAAGATTGGTTAAAACCCCTAATTGGACTATAACAAACCTAGGGAGTACGAAAATGACCATATTGTTCATCCAATGACACAAACACACCTATTGGATGCACAAGATTGGTTAAAAACCCAAATTGTACAAGAATAAGCCTAGGGAGGACAAAAATGACCTAAATGTTCATCCAATGACACAAATGAACTTATTGGAAGCACATGATTGGTTAAAAACCCTAGTTGGACAAGAATAAGTCTAGAAAGGCCGAAAATGACCAAAATTTTTATCCAATGACACAAACACACGTATTGGATGCACAAGATTGGTTAAAAACCCTAGTTGTACAAGAATAAGGCTAGGTAGGATAAAAATGACCTAAATGTTCATCCAATGACACAAACACACCTTTTGGATGCACAAGATTGGTAA
>NW_027334214.1:0-747 GCF_000331145.2 Cicer arietinum
ATGGAAGTATGGAAAGCTAGAGATGCATGTATGCATCAGACCAACATGCATTTCAAAAAGCTAGCAGGCATTTAGAAGGACAAGATTCCTAACCTTAATAGCAAATATTGAACTCACACACTTTGATCTCACACTTTGATCTCATGCAAGGGAGGAGGAAGGCACTTTAAGCAAAAGCATTCATTAATGGTGGTCGTGTCACTCACTAACTTAATACCAAAGCAATGGAAACACCCTCTCACTTTCTTACTCTATAAATACACAAACTTCACTTCACAATTATCACAACTCCCCTTCTTCCTCTATCATATATACCTACACACTTCTTCCTCCATATTTCTATAACCTTTCCACTTCTCTAAACTTCATTTCGTATGCATCATATTGATAGTAATAGCTCACTCACCTTCTTCCTCTATATCATATACATATGCTTAATTTGCTCTATATATCATTTTTCTATAGATATACCTACATACTTCTTCCTTCATATTTATATAACCTTCCATCTACTCCATCAATCTACAAGTCTAAAAAAATATTTTCATTTATATTAAGACCAAACACTCCACCACTATCATAAAAAAATCCATGACATATCCATCTCTTCTAGTTCCATCTACACTAAAAACCTCTTGTTACATATAAAAATCTTTCGCTCAACAATGCTATATAATTTGTGTGTATTTTGTAGTTTTAATATATCATCAACACTCATTCATTTCTTTTTATTTGACAGACAGAGGA
>NW_027334214.1:815-1240 GCF_000331145.2 Cicer arietinum
AAACAATTATGCTAATATTATTAATTATTATATATATATTATCAGCACATACATTACTTATATACTATTCTTTATATAAGTTTCATACTCCAACTACTTTTGTTTTTCATTTCTAGCTCTTAGATATTTTATATTATGTTCAATTAAAAAGATAAAATTAACACTGAAACACGTTAAATTATTTTCACACACACAAAGGAGATGTTTTTCATTTAATGAAAATTTTAAGTTTTTTTCTCATACTTTAAAGCTGTGAGAATTTCTTAATTTATGTTCTTCATTTTTAAATAATTTATTTGTATAATAATATATATTTAAAATCTCTCACTTGTTAGTACGTAGATGATGTACATTGAAGGTTGAATTTACATTCATTTTCCACACATAAAAACATCAAAGTCAATATAAAATCTTATAACATCCTT
>NW_027334215.1:0-10498 GCF_000331145.2 Cicer arietinum
GTTAAAAACCCTAATTGCACAAGAATAAGCCTAGGGTGGACGAAAATGCCCTAAATGTTCATCGAATTACACAAAAGAACTCATTGGATGCACATGATTGGTTAAAAACCCTAATTGGACAAGAATAAGCCTATGGAGGACGAAATTGAACTAAATGTTCATCCAATTACACAAATGAACTTATTGAGTGCACAAGATTGGTTAAAAACACTAATTGGACAAGAATAAGCCTAGGGTGGACGAAAATGACCTAAGTTTTCATCCAATTACACAAAAGAACTTATTGGATGCACATGATAGGTTAAAAACCCTAATTAGACAAGAATAAGCCTATGGAGGACGAAATTGAACTAAATGTTCATCCAATTACACAAATGAACTTATTGAGTGCACAAGATTGGTTAAAAACACTAATTGGACAAGAATAAGCTTAGGGAGGACGAAAATAACCTAAATGTTCATCATTAGACAAAAGAACTTATTGGATGCACAAGATTGGTTAAAAACCCTAATTGCACAAGAATAAGCTAAGGGAGGACGAAAATGACCTAAATGTTCATCCAATTACACAAATGAACTTATTGGATGCACAAGATTGGTTAAAACCCCTAATTGCACAAGAATAAGCCTAGGGTGGACGAAAATGACCTAAGTTTTCATCCAATTACGCAAACAGAGCTATTGGATGCACAAGATTTGTTAAAAACCCTAATTGAAGTAGAATAAACCTTGGGAGGAAGGAAATGGCCTAAATGTTCATCCAATTACACAAATGAACTTATTGGATGCACAAGATTGGTTAAAAACCCTAATTGCACAAGAATAAGCTAAGGGAGGACGAAAATGACCTAAATGTTCATCCAATTACACAAATGAACTTATTGGATGCACAAGATTGGTTAAAAACCCTAATTGCACAAGAATAAGCTAAGGGAGGACGAAAATGACCTAAATGTTCATCCAATTACACAAATGAACTTATTGGATGCACAAGATTGGTTAAAAATCGTAATTCCACAAGAATAAGACTAGGGTGGACGATAATGACCTAAATGTTCATCCAATTAGACAAAAGAACTTATTGGATGCACAAGATTCGTTAAAAATCCTAATTGCACAAGAATAAGACTAGGGTGGACGAAAATGACCTAAATGTTCATCCAATTTCACAAAATAACTTATTGGATGGACAAGAATAAGCCTAGGGAGGACGAAAATGACCTAAATGTTCATCCAATTACACAAATTAACTTATTGGATGCACAAGATTGGTTAAAAACACTAATTGGACAAGAAGAAGCATACGAATGACGAAAATGACCTCAATGTTCATCCAATGATACAAACACACCTATTGGATGCACAAGATTGGTTAAAAAGCCTAATTGGAATAGAATAAACCTAGGGAGGACGAAAATGGCATAAATGTTATTCCAATTACACGAATGAACTTATTGGATGCACAAGATTGGTTAAACACCCTAATTGGACAAGAATAAGCTTAGGAAGGACGAAAATGACCTAAATGTTCATCCAATGACACAAACACACCTATTCGATGTACAAGATTGGTTAAAAACCCTTATTGGAAACGAATAAGCCTAGGGAGGATGAAAATGACCTAAATGTTCATCCAATGACTCAAATGAACTTATTGGATGCACAAGATTTGTTAAAAACCCCAATTGCACAAGAATAAACATAGGGTGGACGAAAATGACATAAATGTTCATCCAATGACACAAATGAACTTATTGGATGCACAAGATTGGTTAAAAACCCTAATTGGACAAGAATATGCCAAGGGAGGACAAAAATGACATAAATGTTCATCCAATGACACAAACACACCTATTGGATGCACAAGATTGGTTAAAAACCCTAATTGGACAAGAATATGCCAAGGGAGGACAAAAATGACATAAATGTTCATCCAATGACACAAACACACCTATTGGATGCACAAGATTGGTTAAAAACCCTAATTGGACAAGAATATGCCAAGGGAGGACAAAAATGACATAAATGTTCATCCAATGACACAAACACACCTATTGGATGCACAAGATTGGTTAAAAACCCTAATTGGACAAGAATAAGCCTATGGAGGACGAAATTGAACTCAATGTTCATCCAATTACACAACTGAACTTATTGAGTGCACAAGATTGGTTAAAAACACTAATTGGACAAGAATAAGCTTAGGGAGGACGAAAATGACCTAAATGTTCATCCAATGATACAAACACACCTATTGGATGCACAAGATTGGTTAAAACCCCTAATTGCACAAGAATAAGCTAAGGGAGGACGAAAATGACCTAAATGTTCATCCAATGATACAAACACACCTATTGGATGCACAAGATTGGTTAAAACCCCTAATTGCACAAGAATAAGCTAAGGGAGGACGAAAATGACCTAAATGTTCATCCAATGATACAAACACACCTATTGGATGCACAAGATTGGTTAAAACCCCTAATTGCACAAGAATAAGCTAAGGGAGGACGAAAATGACCTAAATGTTCATCCAATGATACAAACACACCTATTGGATGCACAAGATTGGTTAAAACCCCTAATTGCACAAGAATAAGCTAAGGGAGGACGAAAATGACCTAAATGTTCATCCAATGATACAAACACACCTATTGGATGCACAAGATTGGTTAAAACCCCTAATTGCACAAGAATAAGCTTAGGGAGGACGAAAATGACCTAAATGTTCATCCAATTAGACAAAAGAACTTATTGGATGCACAAGATTGGTTAAAAATCCTAATTCCACAAGAATAAGACTAGGGTGGTTGAAAATGACCTAAATGTTTATCCAATTACACAAAAGAACTTATTGGATGCACATGATTGGTTAAACACCCTAATTGGACAAGAATAAGCTTAGGAAGGACGAAAATGACCTAAATGTTCTTCCAATGACACAAACACACTTATTGGATGCACAAGATTGGCTAAAAATCCTAATTGGACAAGAACAAGTCTAGGGAGGACGAAAATGACCTAAATGTTCTTCCAATGACACAAACACACTTATTGGATGCACAAGATTGGCTAAAAATCCTAATTGGACAAGAACAAGTCTAGGGAGGACGAAAATGACCTAAATGTTCTTCCAATGACACAAACACACTTATTGGATGCACAAGATTGGCTAAAAATCCTAATTGGACAAGAACAAGTCTAGGGAGGACGAAAATGACCTAAATGTTCTTCCAATGACACAAACACACTTATTGGATGCACAAGATTGGCTAAAAATCCTAATTGGACAAGAACAAGTCTAGGGAGGACGAAAATGACCTAAATGTTCTTCCAATGACACAAACACACTTATTGGATGCACAAGATTGGCTAAAAATCCTAATTGGACAAGAACAAGTCTAGGGAGGACGAAAATGACCTAAATGTTCTTCCAATGACACAAACACACTTATTGGATGCACAAGATTGGCTAAAAATCCTAATTGGACAAGAACAAGTCTAGGGAGGACGAAAATGACCTAAATGTTCTTCCAATGACACAAACACACTTATTGGATGCACAAGATTGGCTAAAAATCCTAATTGGACAAGAACAAGTCTAGGGAGGACGAAAATGACCTAAATGTTCTTCCAATGACACAAACACACTTATTGGATGCACAAGATTGGCTAAAAATCCTAATTGGACAAGAACAAGTCTAGGGAGGACGAAAATGACCTAAATGTTCTTCCAATGACACAAACACACTTATTGGATGCACAAGATTGGCTAAAAATCCTAATTGGACAAGAACAAGTCTAGGGAGGACGAAAATGACCTAAATGTTCTTCCAATGACACAAACACACTTATTGGATGCACAAGATTGGCTAAAAATCCTAATTGGACAAGAACAAGTCTAGGGAGGACGAAAATGACCTAAATGTTCTTCCAATGACACAAACACACTTATTGGATGCACAAGATTGGCTAAAAATCCTAATTGGACAAGAACAAGTCTAGGGAGGACGAAAATGACCTAAATGTTCTTCCAATGACACAAACACACTTATTGGATGCACAAGATTGGCTAAAAATCCTAATTGGACAAGAACAAGTCTAGGGAGGACGAAAATGACCTAAATGTTCTTCCAATGACACAAACACACTTATTGGATGCACAAGATTGGCTAAAAATCCTAATTGGACAAGAACAAGTCTAGGGAGGACGAAAATGACCTAAATGTTCTTCCAATGACACAAACACACTTATTGGATGCACAAGATTGGCTAAAAATCCTAATTGGACAAGAACAAGTCTAGGGAGGACGAAAATGACCTAAATGTTCTTCCAATGACACAAACACACTTATTGGATGCACAAGATTGGCTAAAAATCCTAATTGGACAAGAACAAGTCTAGGGAGGACGAAAATGACCTAAATGTTCTTCCAATGACACAAACACACTTATTGGATGCACAAGATTGGCTAAAAATCCTAATTGGACAAGAACAAGTCTAGGGAGGACGAAAATGACCTAAATGTTCTTCCAATGACACAAACACACTTATTGGATGCACAAGATTGGCTAAAAATCCTAATTGGACAAGAACAAGTCTAGGGAGGACGAAAATGACCTAAATGTTCTTCCAATGACACAAACACACTTATTGGATGCACAAGATTGGCTAAAAATCCTAATTGGACAAGAACAAGTCTAGGGAGGACGAAAATGACCTAAATGTTCTTCCAATGACACAAACACACTTATTGGATGCACAAGATTGGCTAAAAATCCTAATTGGACAAGAACAAGTCTAGGGAGGACGAAAATGACCTAAATGTTCTTCCAATGACACAAACACACTTATTGGATGCACAAGATTGGCTAAAAATCCTAATTGGACAAGAACAAGTCTAGGGAGGACGAAAATGACCTAAATGTTCTTCCAATGACACAAACACACTTATTGGATGCACAAGATTGGCTAAAAATCCTAATTGGACAAGAACAAGTCTAGGGAGGACGAAAATGACCTAAATGTTCTTCCAATGACACAAACACACTTATTGGATGCACAAGATTGGCTAAAAATCCTAATTGGACAAGAACAAGTCTAGGGAGGACGAAAATGACCTAAATGTTCTTCCAATGACACAAACACACTTATTGGATGCACAAGATTGGCTAAAAATCCTAATTGGACAAGAACAAGTCTAGGGAGGACGAAAATGACCTAAATGTTCTTCCAATGACACAAACACACTTATTGGATGCACAAGATTGGCTAAAAATCCTAATTGGACAAGAACAAGTCTAGGGAGGACGAAAATGACCTAAATGTTCTTCCAATGACACAAACACACTTATTGGATGCACAAGATTGGCTAAAAATCCTAATTGGACAAGAACAAGTCTAGGGAGGACGAAAATGACCTAAATGTTCTTCCAATGACACAAACACACTTATTGGATGCACAAGATTGGCTAAAAATCCTAATTGGACAAGAACAAGTCTAGGGAGGACGAAAATGACCTAAATGTTCTTCCAATGACACAAACACACTTATTGGATGCACAAGATTGGTTAAAAATCCTAATTGGACAAGAACAAGTCTAGGGAGGACGAAAATGACCTAAATGTTCATCCAATAACTCAAGAACTTATTGGATGCACATGATTGGTTAAAAACTTTAATTGGACTAGAATAAGCCTATGGAGGAAAAAATGACCCAAATGTTATTCCAATTACACAAATGAACTTATTGGATGCACAAGATTGGTTAAACACCCTAATTGGACAAGAATAAGCCTAGGGAAGACTAAAATGACCAAAATGTTCATCCAATGACACAAATGAACTTATTGGATGCACATGATTGGTTAAAAACCCTAATTGGACAAGAACAAGCTTAGGGAGGACGAAAATGACCTAAATGTTCATCCAATTACACAAATGCAGTTATTGGACGCACAAGATTGGTTAAAAACCCTAATTGGACAAGAACAAGCCTAGGGAAGACTAAAATGACCAAAATGTTCATCCAATTACACAAATGAACTTATTGGATGCACGAGATTCGTTAAAAACCCTAATTGCACAAGAATAAGCCTAGGGTGGACGAAAATGACCTAAATGTTCATCCAATGATGCAAACAGACATATTGGATGCACAAGATTTGTTAAAAAACCTAATTGGACAAGAATAAGCCTTGGAAGGACGAAAGTGACCTTAATGTTCATCCAATGACACAAACACACCTAGTGGATGCACAAGATTGGTTAAAAACCCTAATTGGACAAGAACAAGCTTAGGGAGGACGAAAATGACCTAAATGTTCATCCAATGACTCAAATGAACTTATTGGATGTACAAGATTGGTTCAAAACCCTAATTGTACAAGAATAAGCCTAGGGAGGACGAAAATGACCTAAATGTTCATCCAATGACACAAATGAACTTATTGGATGCACAAGATTGGTTAAAAATCCTAATTGGATAAGAATAAGCATGGTGTGGACGAAAATGACCTAAATGTTCATCCAATGACACAAACACACCTATTGGATACACAAGATTGGTTGAAAACTCTAATTGAAGATGACTAAGCCTAGGGAGGACGAAAATGACCTAAATGTTCATCCAATGACACAAACACACCTATTGGATGCACAAGATTGGTTAAAAACCCTTATTGGACAAGAATAATCCTAGGGAGCGCAAATGACCTAAATGTTAATCCAATGACACAAATTAACTTATTGGATGCACAAGATTGGTTAAAAACCCCAATTGGACAATAAACCTAGGGTGGTAGAAAATGACCTAAAGGTTCATCCAATTACACAAATGAACTTATTGGATGCACAAGTATGGTTAAAAACCCTCATTGTACAAGAACAAGCCTAGGGAGGACGAAAGTGACCAAAATGTTCATCCAATAACTCAAAAGAACTTATAGGATGCACAAGAATGGTTAAAAACTTTAATTGGACAAGAATAAGCCTAGGGAGGAAAAAATGACCTAAATGTTCGTCTAATTACACAAATGAACTTATTGGATGCACAAGATTGGTTAAAAACACTAATTGGACAAGAAGAAGCCTACGGAGGACGAAAGTGACCTCAATGTTCATCCAATGATACAAACACACCTATTGGATGCACAAGATTGGTTAAAAACCCTAATTGGAATAGAATAAACCTAGGGAGGACCAAAATGACCTAAATGTTATTCAACTACACAAATGAACTTATTGGATGCACAAGATTGGTTAAACACCCTAATTGGACAAGAATAAGCTTAGCTTAGGGAGGACGAAAATGACCTAAATGTTCATCCAATGACACAAACACACTTATTGGATGCACAAGATTACAAGATTGGTTAAAAACTCTAATTGGACAAGAATAAGTATAGGGAGGACGAAAATGACCTAAATGTTCATCCAATGACACAAACACACTTATTGGATGCACAAGATTACAAGATTGGTTAAAAACTCTAATTGGACAAGAATAAGTATAGGGAGGACGAAAATGACCTAAATGTTCATCCAATGACACAAACACACTTATTGGATGCACAAGATTGGTTAAAAACCCTAATTGGACAAGAAGAAGCCTAGGGAGGGCAAAAATGAACTTACTGGATGCACAAGATTGATTTAAAACCCTAATTGGACAAGAATAAGCCTAGGAAGGACTAAAATGACCAAAATGTTCATCCAATTACACAAATGAACTTATTGGATGCACAAAATTGGTTAAAACCCCTAATTGCACAAGAATAAGCCTAGGGTGGACGAAAATGACCAAAATTTTCATCCAATTACGCAAACAGACCTATTGGATGCACAAGATTGGTTAAAAACCCTAATTGAACTAGAATAAACCTTGGGAGGAAGGAAATGACCTAAATGTTAATCCAATGACACAAATGAACTTATTGGATGCACAAGATTGGTTAAACACCCTAATGGGACATGAATAAACCTTGGAAGGACGAAAATGACCTAAATGTTCATCCAATGACACAAACACACCTATTGAATGTACAAGATTGGTAAAAAACCCTTAATGGAAACGAATAAGCCTAGGGAGGATGATAATGACCTAAATGTTCATCCAATGACTCAAATGAACTTATTGGATGCAGAAGAATAAGACTAGGGGGGACGAAAATTACCTAAATGTTCATCCAATGACTCAAATGAACTTATTGGATGCAGAAGAATAAGACTAGGGGGGACGAAAATTACCTAAATGTTCATCCAATGACTCAAATGAACTTATTGGATGCAGAAGAATAAGACTAGGGGGGACGAAAATTACCTAAATGTTCATCCAATGACTCAAATGAACTTATTGGATGCAGAAGAATAAGACTAGGGGGGACGAAAATTACCTAAATGTTCATCCAATGACTCAAATGAACTTATTGGATGCAGAAGAATAAGACTAGGGGGGACGAAAATTACCTAAATGTTCATCCAATGACTCAAATGAACTTATTGGATGCAGAAGAATAAGACTAGGGGGGACGAAAATTACCTAAATGTTCATCCAATGACTCAAATGAACTTATTGGATGCAGAAGAATAAGACTAGGGGGGACGAAAATTACCTAAATGTTCATCCAATGACTCAAATGAACTTATTGGATGCAGAAGAATAAGACTAGGGGGGACGAAAATTACCTAAATGTTCATCCAATGACTCAAATGAACTTATTGGATGCAGAAGAATAAGACTAGGGGGGACGAAAATTACCTAAATGTTCATCCAATGACTCAAATGAACTTATTGGATGCAGAAGAATAAGACTAGGGGGGACGAAAATTACCTAAATGTTCATCCAATGACTCAAATGAACTTATTGGATGCAGAAGAATAAGACTAGGGGGGACGAAAATTACCTAAATGTTCATCCAATGACTCAAATGAACTTATTGGATGCAGAAGAATAAGACTAGGGGGGACGAAAATTACCTAAATGTTCATCCAATGACTCAAATGAACTTATTGGATGCAGAAGAATAAGACTAGGGGGGACGAAAATTACCTAAATGTTCATCCAATGACTCAAATGAACTTATTGGATGCAGAAGAATAAGACTAGGGGGGACGAAAATTACCTAAATGTTCATCCAATGACTCAAATGAACTTATTGGATGCAGAAGAATAAGACTAGGGGGGACGAAAATTACCTAAATGTTCATCCAATGACTCAAATGAACTTATTGGATGCACTATTCGATGCACAAGATTGGTTAAAAACCCTAATTGGACAAGAATAAGCCTAGGGAGGACGAAAATGACCTAAATGTTCATCCAATTACACAAATGAACTTATTGGATGCAGAAGAATAAGACTAGGGTGGACGAAAATTACCTAAATGTTCATCCAATTTCACAAAATAACCTATTGGATGCACACGATTGGTTAAATACACTAATTGGACAAGAATAAGCCTAGGGAGGACGAAAATGACCTAAATGTTCATCCAATGACAAAAACACACCTATTGGATGCACAAGATTGGTTAAAAACCCTAATTGGACAAGAATAAGCCTAGGGTGGACGAAAATGACCTAAATGTTAATCCAATTACACAAAAGAACTGATTGGATGCACATGATTGGTTAAAAACCCTAATTAGACAAGAATAAGCCTATGGAGGACGAAATTGAACTAAATGTTCATCCAATTACACAAATGAACTTATTGGATGCACAAGATTGGTTAAAAACCCTAATTAGACAAGAATAAGCCTATGGAGGACGAAATTGAACTAAATGTTCATCCAATTACACAAATGAACTTATTGGATGCACAAGATTGGTTAAAAACACTAATTGGACAAGAATAAGCTTAGGGAGGACGAAAATAACCTAAATGTTCATCCAATGACACAAACGCACCTATTGGATACACAAGATCGGTTAAAAACCGTAATTGGACAAGAATAAGCCTAGGTAGGACGAAAATAACCTAAATGTGAATCCAATTACACTAATGAACTTATTGGATGCACAAGATTGGTTAAAAATCCTAATTCCACAAGAATAAGACTAGGGTGGACGAAAATGACCTAAATGTTCATCCAATTTCACAAAATAACTTATTGGATGCACAAGATTGGTTAAATACACTAATTGGACAAGAATAAGCTTAGGGACGACGAAAATGACCTAAATGTTCATCCAATGACACAAACATACCTATTGGATACACAAGATTGGTTAAAAACCCTAATTGGACAAGAATAATCCTAGGTAGGACGAAAATTACCTAAATGTTCATCCAATTACACAAATGAACTTATTGGAATCACAAGAAAGCATAGGGACGACGAAAATGACCTAAATGTTCATCCAATGATACAAACATACCTATTGGGTACACAAGATTGGTTAAAAACCCTAATTGGACAAGAATAATCATAGGTAGGAAGAAAATGACCTAAATGTTCATCCAATTACACAAATGAACTTATTGGATGCACA
>NW_027334216.1:0-1714 GCF_000331145.2 Cicer arietinum
GCAAAACAGAAATCCAAGACTTAGAACAAAAGGGTCTAATTACAAAGTCTAGGTCACCTTGGAAGTGTGCAGCCTTCTATGTGAACAAAAATTCTGAAATAGAAAGAGGCACACCTAGGCTAGTCATAAACTACAAACCTTTAAACAAAGCTTTAAAATTCCAAACAAAAAAGACCTTTTACAAAATTACACTTTTCGTCTGTATTTTCAAAATTTGACATGAAATCAGGATTTTGGCAAATACAAATTGATCCAAAAGATCGGTATAAAACAGCTTTTACGGTCCCTTTTGGTCAATATGAGTGGACGGTAATGCCCTTTGGATTAAAGAATGCCCCTTCAGAGTTCCAAAGAATTATGAATGAAATCTTTAATCCATTCTCAAAATTTTGCATTGTCTATATTGATGATGTCTTAATATTCTCTGAAAACATTGAGCAACATTTCAAACATCTTAGAACATTTTTAATGATTACTAAGAAAAATGGATTAGTTGTTTCAAAATCCAAAATTTCTCTTTTTCAAACAAAAATCCGTTTCCTAGGACACTATATCTCTCGGGGTACTATCACCCCTATTGAAAGATCCCTATCTTTCGCCGATAAATTTCCTGACAAAATCCTTGACAAAACACAATTACAAAGGTTTTTAGGATCTTTGAACTATGTACTAGATTTCTGTCCTAACATTAATAGGATAAGGGATTATTGATTTGTTGTTTCATTGAATGTTTTCAAACATCGTGCCTATTTTGTGAAGGAGGAGAAGGGATTATTTTTCAAAAATTGTGACTTGATTTTTTCTCTCTTACTTGAGATTCAGTTTCATGTGGATTTTGCACTTTAGTCTTGAAATTGTAACTTGCAATTGTTTTTTTAAAGAATCTTGATTATAATGAATAAATTATTAATGTTTATGCATGAAAAAATATAATGATCACCAGATTTTATTTTTATAGTTCCTCCAGGGCACTAAATATCTAAATAGGTTATAGTTTATTGCGAAATAATAATGAGTTTTTGAAATTATGCTATGTTATAGCGCTACAGTGCTGCTATTTGACAGTGCTTGTTTGGTTTCATGATGGGATTAGTAAAATCACAATGAATTATTGTGATTTTGCAAAAGCTATAGTGTATGTCAATCTCATTGGGAAACAAACATGCTTAAAGTAGTTTGGATTTGAATCTTCTAAGTGACAAAAAGTTGTGTTGGAAACTTGGAATAACATTTCTCGGGTCTGTTAGGCTCGACTCAGATCAGTGGGGGAGTTCAATGTTATTTCGGTATACCAATGGTCTAGACTAAATGAAACCAAACATTAAAACAAAGTAGCAAACATAAGGTTAGTTACATGAGATGAGAATGAGTTTCTTATTGTACAGCTTGGAAACAAATCAGTTATCATTTCTTTTTTCTATGTAGGAAAATTTTGGGATAAAAAAATGTTCATATTTGATAAAAGAATTGAATACTATGATGCTGTTCGTGGTTTTGGAGTAATCTTAATATCAAATTTTTGAAATCTAGGGTTTCGACTTGTTTGCATGAAGTGCTAGTTGTAACTTGATGACACCGTTATTAGATTGGATTTATTACCTGAGATGAGAATGAATTTTTTATGGTACAACGTGGAAAGAAATTAGCTATTATTTTGTTATTTGTAAGAATATTTTGGGATAAAGAAGACTATATATTTGACAAAAGAATTGAA
>NW_027334217.1:0-1748 GCF_000331145.2 Cicer arietinum
GTTCATCCAATGACAAAAACACACCTATTGGATGCACAAGATTGGTTAAAAACCCTAATTGGTACAGAAAAATCCTAGGGAAGAATAAAATTACCTAGATGTTCATCCAACGACACAAACACACCTATGGGATGCACAAGATTGGTTAAAAATCCTAATTGGACAAGAATATGCCTAGGGAGGACTAAAATGACCTAAATGTTCATCCAATTACACAGACAAACATATTGGATGCACATGATTGGTTAAAAACTCTAATTGGACAAGAATAAGCCTACGGACGACGAAAATGACCTAAATGTTCATCTAATGACACAAACACACATATTGGATGCATAAAATTGGTTAACACCCTATTTGGACAAAAATGACCTAAATGTTCATCCAAGGACACAAACATACCTATTGGATGCACAAGATTTGTTAAAAACCCTAATTGGACAAGAATAAGCATAGGGAATACAAAAATTACCTAGATATTCATCCAACGACACAAACACACCTATGGGATGCACAAGATTAATTAAAAACCCTAATTGGACAAGAATAAGCCTAGGGAGGACTAAAATCACCTAAATGTTCATCCAATTACACAAACAAACATATTGGATGCACATGATTTGTTAAAAACTCTAATTGGACAAGAATAAGCCTAGGGAGGACGAAAATGACCTTAATTTTCATCTAATGAAACAAACATACATATTGGATGCACAAGATTGGTTAAAAACTCTAATTAGACAAGAATAAGGCTAAGGAGTACAAAAATGACATAAATTTTCATCTACGAACACAAACACACCTAATGTATGCACAAACACCTAATTGACAAGAATAAGCCTAGGGACGACGAAAATGACCTAAATGTTCATCCAATTACACAAACACACATATTGGATGCAAAAGAATGGTTAAAAACCCTAATTGGACAAGAATAAGCCTAGGGAGGACGAAAATGACCTAAATGTTCATCCAATGACACAAACACACCTATTGGATGCACAAGATTGGTTAAAAACCCTAATTGGACAAGAATAAGCCTAGGGAGGACGAAAATGACCTAAATATTCATCCTATTGCACAAACACACATATTGGATGCAAAAGAATGGTTTAAAACCCTAATTAGACCAGAATAAGACTAGGGAGGACGAAAATTACCTAAATGTGAATCCAATGACACAAATGAACTTATTGGATGCACAAGATTGGTTAAAAAGCCTAATAGGACAAGAATAAGCATAGTGAGGACGAAAATGACCTAAATGTTCATCCAATGACACAAACACACCTATTGGATGCACAAGATTGGTTAAAAACCCTAATTGGACTAGAATAAGCATAGGGAGGACGAAAATGACCAACATATTCATCCAATTACACAAACACACATATTGGATGCCCAAGATTGGGTAAAAACCCTAATTGGGCAAGAATAAGCCTAAGGAGGACGAAAATTACCTAAATGTGAATCCAATGACAAAAATGAACTTATTGGATGCACAAGATTGGTTAAAAAGCCTAATAGGAAAAGAATAAGCATTGTGAGGATGAAAATGACCTAAATGTGATCCAATGACACAAATGAACTTATTGGAGGCACAAGATTGGTTAAAAAGCCTAATAGGACAAGAATAAGCATAGTGACGACGAAAATGACCTAAATGTTCATCCAATGACACAAACACACCTATTGGATGCACAAGATTGGTTAAAAACCCTAATTGGACTAGAATAAGCATAGGGAGG
>NW_027334217.1:1758-4159 GCF_000331145.2 Cicer arietinum
TCATCCAATGCACAAACACACCTATTGGATGCACAAGATTGTTTAAAAACTCTCATTGGACTAGAATAAGCATATGGAGGACGAAAATGACCTACACATTCATCCAATTACACAAACACATATATTGGATGCACAAGATTGGTTAAAAACCCTAATTGGACAAGAGTAAGCCTAGGGAGAACGAAAATGACCTAAATGTTCATCCAACGACACAAACACACCTATGGGATGCACAAGATTGGTTAAAAACTGAAATTGGACAAGAATAAGCCTAGGGAGGATGAAAATGACCTAAATGTGAATCCAATGACACAAACACACCTATTGGATGCACAAGATTGGTTAAAAACTGAAATTGGACAAGAATAAGCCTAGGGAGGACGAAAATGACCTACACATTCATCCAATTACACAAACACATATATTGGATGCACAAGATTGGTTAAAAACTCTAATTGGACAAGAATAAGCCTAGGGAGGACTAGAATGACATAAATTTTCATCTAATAACACAAGCACACCTATTGGATGCACAAGATTGGTTAAAAACCCTAATTGGACAAGAATACGCCTACGGAGGACAAAAATGACCTAAATATTCAACCAATTACTCAAACACACCTATTGTATGCACAAGAATGGTCAAAAACCCTAATTGGACAAGATTAAGCCTAGGGAGGACGAAAATGACCTAAATGTGAATCCAATGACACAAATGAACTTATTGGATGCACAAGATTGGTTAAAAACCCTAATTGGACAAGAATAAGCCTAGGGAGGACGAAAATGACCTAAATGTGAATCCAATGACACAAATGAACTTATTGGATGCACAAGATTGGTTAAAAACCCTAATTGGACAAGAATAAGCCTATGAAAGACGAAAATCACCTAAATGTTCATCCAATGACACAAACACACCTATTCGATGCATAAGATTGGTTAAAACCCTATTTGGACAAAAATGACCTAAATGTTCATCTAATGACACAAACACACTTATTGCAGGCACAAGATTTGTTTAAAACCCTAATTGGACAAGAATAGGCCTAGGGAGGACGAAAGTGATCTAACTTTTCATCTAATGACACAAACACACCTTTTGGATGCACAAGATTGGTTAAAAACCATAATTGGACTAGAATAAGCCTAGGGATGAAGAAAATGACCTAAATGTTCATCAAATTACACAAACACACAAATTGGATGCACAAGATTAGTTAAAAACTCTAATTGGACAAGAATAAGCCTAGGGAGGACGAAAATGACCTAAATGTTCATCCAAGGACACAAACACACCTATTGGATGCACAAGATTGGTTAAAAACCCTAATTGGACAAGAAAAAGCCCATGGAGGATGAAAATGACCTAAATGTTCATCCAAGGACACAAACACACCTATTGGATGCACAAGATTGGTTAAAAACCCTAATTGGACAAGAAAAAGCCCATGGAGGATGAAAATGACCTAAATGTTCATCCAAGGACACAAACACACCTATTGGATGCACAAGATTGGTTAAAAACCCTAATTGGACAAGAATAAGCCTAGGGAGGATGAAAATGACATAAATGTTCATCCAATGACACAAACACACCTATTGGGTGCACAAGATTGGTTAAAAACCCTAATTGGACAAGAAAAAGCCCATGGAGGATGAAAATGACCTAAATGTTCATCCAAGGACACAAACACACCTATTGGATGCACAAGATTGGTTAAAAACCGTAATCTGACAAGAATAAGCCTAGGGAGGATGAAAATGACATAAATGTTCATCCAATGACACAAACACACCTATTGGATGCACAAGATTGGTTAAAAACCCTAATTGGACAAGAATAAGCCTAGGGAGGACGAAAATGACCTAAATGTTCATCCAATGACACAAACACACCTATTGGATGCACAAGATTGGTTAAAAACCCTAATTGGACAAGAATAAGCCTAGGGAGGACGAAAATGACCTAAATGTTCATCCAATGACACAAACACACCTATTGGATGCACAAGATTGGTTAAAAACCCTAATTGGACAAGAATAAGCCTAGGGAGGACGAAAATGACCTAAATGTTCATCCAATGACACAAACACACCTATTGGATGCACAAGATTGGTTAAAAACCTTAATTGGACAAGAATAAGCATAGTGTGGACGAAAATGACCTAAATGTTCATCCAATGATACAAACACATCTATTGGATGCACAAGATTAGTTAAAAACCCTAATTGGACTAGAATAAGCCTATGGAGGACGAAAATGACCTAAATATTCATCCAATTACACACACACACCTATTTGATACACAAGATTGGTTAAAAACCCTAATTGGACAAGAATAAGCCTAGGGAGGACGAAAATGACCTAAATGTTCATCCAACGACACAAACACACCT
>NW_027334217.1:4209-12632 GCF_000331145.2 Cicer arietinum
ATGACCTAAATGTTCATCCAATGACACAAACACACCTATTGGATGCACAAGATTGGTTAAAAATCCTAATTGGACAAGAATAAGACTGTGGAGGACGGAAATGACCTAAATGTTCATCCAATGATACAAACACACCAATTGGATGCGTAAGATTGGTTAAGAACCCTAATTGGACAAGAATAAGCCTAGGGAGGACGAAAATGACCTAAATGTTCATCCAATGACACAAACACACCTATTGGATGCACAAGATTGGTTAAAAACCCTAATTGGACAAGAATAAGCCTAGGGAGGACGAAAATGACCTAAATGTTCATCCAATGACACAAACACACCTATTGGATGCACAAGATTGGTTAAAAACCCTAATTGGACAAGAATAAGCCTAGGGAGGACGAAAATGACCTAAATGTTCATCCAATGACACAAACACACCTATTGGATGCACAAGATTGGTTAAAAACCCTAATTGGACAAGAATAAGCCTAGGGAGGACGAAAATGACCTAAATGTTCATCCAACGACACAAACCCACCTTTGGGATGCACAAGATTGGTTAAAAACTCTAATTGGATCCGAATAAGCCTAGGGAGGACGAAAATGACCTAAATGTTCATCCAATGACACAAACACACCTATTGGATGCACAAGATTGGTTACAAATCCTAATAGGACAAGAATAAGCATAGTGAGGATGAAAATGACCTAAATGTGAATCCAATGACACAAATGAACTTATTGGATGCACAAGATTGGTTAAAAAGCCTAATAGGACAAGAATAAGCATAATGAGGACGAAAATGACCTAAGTGTTTATCCAATGACACAAACACACCTATTGGATGCACAAGATTGGTTAAAAACCCTAAATGGACAAGAATAAGCATAGGGAGGACGAAGATGACCTAAATGTTCATCCAATGACACAAACATACCTATTGGATGCACAAGATTGGCTAAAAACCCTAATTGGACAAGAATAAGCCTAGGGTGGACGTACCTAAATATTCATCCAATGACACAAACACACTCATTGGATGCAGAAGATTGGTTAAAAACCTTAATTGAAAAGGAATAAGCCTAGGGAGGACGAAAATGACCTAAATGTTCATCCAATGACACAAATGAACTTATTGGATGCACAAGATTGGTTAAAAAGCCTAATAGGACAAGAATAAGCATAATGAGGACGAAAATGACCTAAATGTGAATCCAATGACACAAATGAACTTATTGGATGCACAAGATTGGTTAAAAACCCTAATTGGACAAGAATAAGCCTAGGGAGATCCAACGACACAAACACACCTATTGGATGCACATGGGTGGACGTACCTAAATATTCATCCAATGACAAAAACACACTTATTGGATGCACAAGATTGGTTAAAAACCTTAATTGTACAATAATAAACTTAGGGAGGAAAAAATGACATAAATGTTCATGCAATAACACAACACACCTATTGGATGCACAACATTGGTTAAATACCCTAATTGGACAAGAATCAGCCAATGGTGGACGAAAATGACCTAAATATTCATCCAATGACACAAACACACCTATTGGATGCACAAGATTGGTTAAAAACCCTAATTGGACAAGAATAAGCCTAGGGAGGACGAAAATGACTTAAATGTTCATCCAATGACACAAATGAACTTATTGGATGCACAAGATAGGTTAAAAACACTGATTGGACAAGAATAAGCCTAGGGAGGACGAAAATGACCTAAATGTTCATCCAATTACACAAATGAACGTATTGGATGCACAAGATTGGTTAAAAACCCTAATTGGACAAGAATAAGCCTAGGGAGGACGAAAATGACCTAAATGTTCATCCAATTACACAAAAGAACTTATTGGATGGACAAGATAGGTTAAAAACCCTAATTGGACAAGAATAAGCCTAGGGAGGAGAAAATGACATAAATGTTCATGCAATAACACAAACACACCTATTGGATGCACAACATTGGTTAAATACCCTAATTGGACAAGAATCAGCCAATGGTGGACGAAAATTACCTAAATGTTCATCCAATGGCAATAACACACCTATTGGATGCACAAAATTGGTTAAAAACCCTAATTGAAAAGGAATAAGCATAGGGAGGACGAAAATGACCTAAATGTTCGTCCAATGACACAAACACACTTATTGGATGCACTGGACAAGAATAAGCCTAGGGAGGACGAAAATGACCTAAATGTTCGTCCAATGACACAAACACACTTATTGGATGCACTGGACAAGAATAAGCCTAGGGAGGACGAAAATGACCTAAATGTTCGTCCAATGACACAAACACACTTATTGGATGCACTGGACAAGAATAAGCCTAGGGAGGACGAAAATGACCTAAATGTTCGTCCAATGACACAAACACACCTATTGGATGCACAAGATTGGTTAAAAACCCTAATTGGACCAGAATAAGCCTATGGTGGATGAAAACGACCTAAATATTCATCCAATGACACAAATACACCCATTGGATTCACAAGATTGGTTAAAAACCCTAATTGGACAAGAATAAGCCTAGGGAGGACGAAAATGACCTAAATGTTAATCCAATGACACAAACACACCTATTGGATGCACAAGATTGGTTAAAAACCCTAATTGGACAAGAGTAAGCCTAGGGTGGACGAAAACTACCTAAATATTCGTCCAATGACACAAACACACTTATTGGATGCACAAGATTGGTTAAAAAGCTTAATTGGACAAGAATCAGCCAATGGATGTTGAAAATTACCTAAATGTTCATCCAATGGCACAAACACACCTATTGGATGCACAAGATTGGTTAAAAACCCTAATTGAAAAGGAATAATCCGAGGGAGGACGAAAATGACCTAAATGTTCATCCAATACCACAAACACACCTATTGGATGCACAAGATTGGTTAAAAACCCTAATTGCACAAGAATATGCCTTTGGTGGACGCAAATGACCTAAATATTCATCCAATGACACAAACACACCTATTGGATGCACAAGATTGGTTAAAAACCCTAATTGCACAAGAATATGCCTTTGGTGGACGCAAATGACCTAAATATTCATCCAATGACACAAACACACCTATTGGATGCACAAGATTGGTTAAAACCCCTAATTGGACAAGAATAAGCCTATGGTGAACGAAAACGACTTAATTAATCATCCAATGACACAAACAAGCCTATTGGATGCCCAAGATTGGTTAAAAATCCTAATTGGACAAGAATAAGTCTATGGTGGACGAAAACGACCTAAATGTTCATCCAATGGCAATAACACACCTATTGCAGGCACAAGATTGGTTAAAAACCCTAATTGCACAAGAATATGCCTTTGGTGGACGCAAATGACCTAAATATTCATCCAATGACACAAACACACCTATTGGATGCACAAGATTGGTTAAAAACCCTAATTGGACATGAATAAGCCTATGGAGGACGAAAATGACCTAAATGTTCATCCAATGACCCAAACACACCTATTGGATGCACAAGAATAGTTAAAAACCCTAATTGGACAAGAATAAGCTTAGGGTGGAAAAAACTGACCTAAATATTCATCCAATGACACAAACATACTTATTGGATGCACAAAATTGGTTAAAAACCTTAATTTGACAAGAATAAACTTAGGGAGGACGAAAATTACCTAAATGTTCATCCAATGGCACAAACACACCTATTGGATGCCCAAGATTCGTTAAAACCCTAATTGGACAAGAATCAGCCAATGGTGGACGAAAATTAACTAAATGTTCATCCAATGGCACAAACACACCTATTGGATGCACATGATTGGTTAAAAACCCTAATTGGACAAGAATAAGCATAGGGTGGACGGAAATGACCTAAATATTCATCCAATGACACAAACACACCCATTGGATGCACAAGATTGGTTAAAAACCCTAATTGGACAAGAATAAGCCTAGGGAGGACGAAAATGACCTAAATGTTCATCCAATGACACAAACACACTTATTGGATGCACAAGATTGGTTAAAAACCCTAATTGGACAAGAATAAGCCTAGGGAGGACGAAAATGACCTAAATGTTCATCCAATGACACAAACACACTTATTGGATGCACAAGATTGGTTAAAAACCCTAATTGGACAAGAATAAGCCTAGGGAGGACGAAAATGACCTGTATGTTCATCCAATGACACAAACACACCTATTGGATGCACAAGATTGGTTAAAAACCATAATTGGACAAGAATAAGGCTAGAGTGGACGAAAATAACTTAAATGGTCATCCAATGACAGTAACACACCTATTGGATGTTAAAGATTGATTAAAAACCCTAATTGGACAAGAATAAGCCTATGGAGGACGAAAATGACCTAAAAGTTCATCCAATGACACAAATGAACTTATTGGACGCACAAGATTGGTTAAAAACCCTAATTGGACAAGAATAAACCTAGGGGGGAAGAAAATGACCTAAATGTTCATCCAATGACACAAACACACTTATTGGATGCACAAGATTGGTTAAAAACCCTAATTGGACAAGAATAAGCCTATGGAGGACGAAAATGACCTAAAAGTTCATCCAATGACACAAATGAACTTATTGGACGCACAAGATTGGTTAAAAACCCTAATTGGACAAGAATAAACCTAGGGGGGAAGAAAATGACCTAAATGTTCATGCATTAACACAAACACACCTATTGGCTGTACAACATTAGTTAAAAACCCTAATTGGACAAGAATAAGCCTAGGGAGGACGAAAATGACCTAAATGTTCATCCAATGACACAAACACACTTATTGGATGCACAAGATTGGTTAAAAACCCTAATTGCACAAGAATATGCCTTTGGTGAACGCAATTGACCTAAATATTCATCCAATGACACAAACATACCTATTGGATGCCCAAGATTGGTTAAAAACCCTAATTGGACAAGAATAAGCCTAGGGAGGATGAGTATGACCTAAATGTTCATCCAAAGACCCAGACATACCTACTGGATGCACAAGAATAGTTAAAAACCCTAATTGGACAAGAATACGCTTAGGGTGGACAAAATTGACCTAAATATTCATCCAATGACACAAACACACTTATTGGATGCACAAAATTGGTTAAAAACCTTAATTTGACAAGAATAAACATAGGGAGGACGAAAATTACCTAAATGTTCATCCAATGGCACACACACACCTATTGGATGCACAAGATTGGTTAAAAACCCTAATTGGACAAGAATAAGCATAGGGTGGACGAAAATGACCAAAATATTCATCCAATGACACAAACACACCCATTGGATGCACAAGATTGGTTAAAAACCCTAATTGGACAAGAATAAGCCTAGGGAGGACGAAAATGACCTATATGTTCATCCAATGACACAAACACACCTATTGGATGCACAAGATTGGTTAAAAACCATAATTGGACAAGAATAAGGCTAGACTGGACGAAAATAACCTAAATGGTCATCCAATGACACTAACACACCTACTGGATGCTCAAGATTGATTAAAAACCCTAATTGGACAAGAATAAGCCTATGGAGGACGAAAATGACCTAAAAGTTCATCCAATGACACAAATGAACTTATTGCACGCACAAGATTGGTTAAAAACCCTAATTGGAGAAGAATAAACCTAAGGAGGAAGAAAATGACCTATATGTTCATCCAATGACACAAACACACCTATTGGATGCACAAGATTGGTTAAAAACCATAATTGGACAAGAATAAGGCTAGAATGGACGAAAATAACCTAAATGGTCATCCAATGACACTAACACACCTACTGGATGCTCAAGATTGATTAAAAACCCTAATTGGACAAGAATAAGCCTATGGAGGACGAAAATGACCTAAATGTTCATCCAATGACCCAAACACACCTATTGGATGCACAAGATTGGTTAAAAACCCTAATTGGACAAGAATAAGCCTAGGGAGGACGAAAATGACCTAAATGTTCATCCAATGACACAAACACACTTATTGGATGCACAAGATTGGTTAAAAACCCTAATTGCACAAGAATATGCCTTTGGTGAACGCAATTGACCTAAATATTCATCCAATGACACAAACACACGTATTGGATGCCCAAGATTGGTTAAAAACCCTAATTGGACAAGAATAAGCCTAGGGAGGACGAATATGACCTAAATGTTCATCCAAAGACCCAAACACACCTATTAGATGCACAAGAATAGTTAAAAACCCTAATTGGACAAGAATACGCTTAGGGTGGACAAAATTTACCTAAATATTCATCCAATGACACAAACACACTTATTGGATCCACAAAATTAGTTAAAAACCTTAACTTGACAAGAATAAACATAGGGAGGACGAAAATTACCTAAATGTTCATCCAATGGCACAGACACACCTATTGGATGCACAAGATTGGTTAAAAACCCTAATTGGACAAGAATCAGCCAATGGTGGATAAAAATTACCTAAATGTTCTTCCAATGGCACAAACACACCTATTGGATGCACAAGATTGGTTAAAAACCCTAATTGGACAAGAATAAGGCTAGAGTGGACGAAAATAACCTAAATGGTCATCCAATGACACTAACACACCTACTGGATGCTCAAGATTGATTAAAAACCCTAATTGGACAAGAATAAGGCTAGAGTGGACGAAAATAACCTAAATGGTCATCCAATGACACTAACACACCTACTGGATGCTCAAGATTGATTAAAAACCCTAATTGGACAAGAATAAGGCTAGAGTGGACGAAAATAACCTAAATGGTCATCCAATGACACTAACACACCTACTGGATGCTCAAGATTGATTAAAAACCCTAATTGGACAAGAATAAGCCTATGGTGGACGAAAATGACTTAAAAGTTCATCCAATGACACAAATGAACTTATTGCACGCACAAGATTGGTTAAAAACCCTAATTGCACATGAATAAGCCTAGGGAGGACGAATATGAAAACCCTAATTGGACATGAATAAGCCTAGGGAGGACGAATATGAAAACCCTAATTGGACATGAATAAGCCTAGGGAGGACGAATATGAAAACCCTAATTGGACATGAATAAGCCTAGGGAGGACGAATATGAAAACCCTAATTGGACATGAATAAGCCTAGGGAGGACGAATATGAAAACCCTAATTGGACATGAATAAGCCTAGGGAGGACGAATATGAAAACCCTAATTGGACATGAATAAGCCTAGGGAGGACGAATATGAAAACCCTAATTGGACATGAATAAGCCTAGGGAGGACGAATATGAAAACCCTAATTGGACATGAATAAGCCTAGGGAGGACGAATATGAAAACCCTAATTGGACATGAATAAGCCTAGGGAGGACGAATATGAAAACCCTAATTGGACATGAATAAGCCTAGGGAGGACGAATATGAAAACCCTAATTGGACATGAATAAGCCTAGGGAGGACGAATATGAAAACCCTAATTGGACATGAATAAGCCTAGGGAGGACGAATATGAAAACCCTAATTGGACATGAATAAGCCTAGGGAGGACGAATATGAAAACCCTAATTGGACATGAATAAGCCTAGGGAGGACGAATATGAAAACCCTAATTGGACATGAATAAGCCTAGGGAGGACGAATATGAAAACCCTAATTGGACATGAATAAGCCTAGGGAGGACGAATATGAAAACCCTAATTGGACATGAATAAGCCTAGGGAGGACGAATATGAAAACCCTAATTGGACATGAATAAGCCTAGGGAGGACGAATATGAAAACCCTAATTGGACATGAATAAGCCTAGGGAGGACGAATATGAAAACCCTAATTGGACATGAATAAGCCTAGGGAGGACGAATATGAAAACCCTAATTGGACATGAATAAGCCTAGGGAGGACGAATATGAAAACCCTAATTGGACATGAATAAGCCTAGGGAGGACGAATATGAAAACCCTAATTGGACATGAATAAGCCTAGGGAGGACGAATATGAAAACCCTAATTGGACATGAATAAGCCTAGGGAGGACGAATATGAAAACCCTAATTGGACATGAATAAGCCTAGGGAGGACGAATATGAAAACCCTAATTGGACATGAATAAGCCTAGGGAGGACGAATATGAAAACCCTAATTGGACATGAATAAGCCTAGGGAGGACGAAAATGACCTAAATGTTCATCCAATGACCCAAACACACCTATTGGATGCACAAGAATAGTTAAAAACCCTAATTGGACAGGAATACGCTTAGGGTGCACAAAACTGACCTAAATATTCATCCAATGACACAAACACACTTATTGGATGCACAAAATTGGTTAAAAACCGTAATTTGACAAGAATAAACTTAGGGAGGACGAAAATTACCTAAATGTTCATCCAATGGCACAAACACACCTATTGGATGCACCAGATTGGTTAAAAATCCTAATTGGAC
>NW_027334217.1:12749-14667 GCF_000331145.2 Cicer arietinum
TGCACAAGATTGGTTAAAAACCCTAATTGGACAAGAATAAGCCTAGGGAGGACGAAAATGACCTAAATGTTCATCCAATGACACAAACGCACCTATTGGATGCACAAGATTGGTTAAAAACCATAATTGGACAAGAATAAGGCTAGAGTAGACGAAAATGACCTAAAAGTTCATCCAATGACACTAACACACCTATTGGATGCTCAAGATTGATTAAAAACCCTAATTGGACAAGAATAAGCCTATGGAGGACGAAAATGACCCAAACGTTCATCCAATCACACAAATGAACTTATTGGACGCACAAGATTGGTTAAAAACCATAATTGGAGAAGAATAAACCTAGGGAGGAAGAAAATGACCTAAATGTTCATGCATTAACACAAACACACCTATTGGCTGCACAACATTGGTTAAAAACCCTAATTGGACATGAATATGCCTAGGGAGGACGAAAATGACCTAAATGTTCATCCAATGACACAAACACACCTATTGGATGGACAAGATTGATTAAAAACCCTAATTGGACATGAATATGCCTAGGGAGGACGAAAATGACCTAAATGTTCATCCAATGACACAAACACACCTATTGGATGGACAAGATTGATTAAAAACCCTAATTGGACATTAATAAGCCTATGGAGGACGAAAATGACCTAAAAGTTCATCCAATGACACAAATGAACTTATTTAATGCACAAGATTGGGTAAAAACCCTAATCGGAGAAGAATAAACCAAGGGAGGAAGAAAATGACCTAAATGTTCATGCAATAACACAAACACACCTTTTGGCTGCACAACATTGGTTTAAAACCCTAATTGGACATGAATAAGCCTAGGGAGAACGAAAATGATGTCAATGTTCATCCAATGGCACAAACACACCTATTGGATGCACAAGATTGGTTAAAAACCCTAATTGGACAAGAATAAGCCTAGGGAGGACGAAAATGACCTAAATGTTCATCCAATGACACAAACACACCTATTGGATGCACAAGATTGGTTAAAAACCCTAATTGAAAAGGAATAAGCCTAGGGAGGACGAAAATGACTTAAATGTTCACGCAATAACACAAACACACCTATTGGATGCACAACATTTGTTAAATACCCTAATTGGACAAGAATAAGACTATGGTGGACGAAAATGACCTAAATGTTCATCCAATGACACAAACACACTTATTGGATGCACAAGATTGGTTAAAAACCTTAATTGGAAAAGAATCTGCCAATGGATGACGTAAATTACCTAAATGTTCATCCAATGGCACAAACACACCTATTGGATGCACAAGATTGGTTAAAAACCCTAATTGAAAAGGAATAAGCCTAGGGAGGACGAAAATGACTTAAATGTTCACGCAATAACACAAACACACCTATTGGATGCGCAACATTTGTTAAATACCCTAATTGGGCAAGAATAAGACTATGGTGGACGAAAATGACCTAAATATTCATCCAATGACACAAACAAGCCTATTGGATGCCCAAGATTGGTTAAAAACCCTAATTGGACAAGATTAAGTCTATGGTGGACGAAAACGACCTAAATGTTCATCCAATGACACAAACACACTTATTGGATGCACAAAATTGGTTAAAAACCCTAAATGGACAAGAATAAGCCTAGGGAGGACGAAAATGACCTAAATGTTCCTCCAATGACACAAACACACCTATTGGATGCCCAAGATTGGTTAAAAATCCTAATTGGACAAGATTAAGTCTATGGTGGACGAAAACGACCTAAATGTTCATCCAATGACACAAACACACTTATTGGATGCACAAGATTGGTTAAAAACCCTAATTGCACAGGAATATGCCATTGGTGGACGCAAATGACCTAAATATTCATCCAATGACACAAACACACTTATTGGATGCACAAAATTGGTTAAA
>NW_027334218.1:0-1361 GCF_000331145.2 Cicer arietinum
AAACCCTAATTGGACAAGAATAAGCCAAGGAAGGACAAAAATTACCTAGATGTTCATCCAATGGGACAACCACACCTATTGGATGCGCAAGATTGGTTAAAAACCCTAATTGGACAAAAATAGGCCAAAGGAAGACGAAAATGACCTAAATGTTCACCCAATGACACAAACACACCTATGGGATGCACAAGATTGGTTAAAAACCCTAATTAGACAAGAATAAGCCAAGGGAAGACGAAAATGACCTAAATGTTCACCCAATGACACAAACACACCTATGGGATGCACAAGATTGGTTAAAAACCCTAATTAGACAAGAATAAGCCAAGGGAAGACGAAAATGACCTAAATGTTCATCCAATGACACAAATGAACTTATTGGATTCACAACATTGGTTAAAAACCCAAATTGAACAAGAATAAGAAGAGGGAGGACGAAAATGACCTAAATGTTCACCCAATGACACAAACACACCTATGGGATGCACAAGATTGGTTAAAAACCCTAATTGGACAAGAATAAGCCAAGGGAGGACGAAAATGACCTAAATGTTCATCCAATGACACAAACACACCTATTGGATGCACAAGGTTCGTTGAAAACCCTAATTGGACAAGCATAAGCCAAGGGAAGACAAAAATGACCTAAATGTTTATCCAATAACACAAACACACCTATTGGATGCACAAGATTGTTTAAAAACCCTAATTGAACTAGAATAAACCTAGAGAGGAGGAAAATGACCTAAATGTTCATCCAGTGACACAAACGATCTTATTGGATGCACAAGATTGGTTAAAAATCCTAATTGGACAAGAATAAGCCAAGGAAGGACGAAAATGACCTAAATGTTCATCCAATGACACAAACACACCTATTGGATGCACAAGATTGGTTAAAAACACTAATTGGAGAAGAATAAGACAAGGGAGGACGAAAATGACCTAAATGTTCACCCAACAACACAAATGAACTTATTTCATGCACAAGGTTGGTTAAAAACCCTAATTGGACAAGAAAAAGGCTAGGGAGGACGAGAATGACCTAAATGTTCATCCAATGACACAAACACACCTATTGGATGCACAAGATTGGTTAAAAACCATAATTGGACAAGAATAAGTCTAGGGAGGACGAAAATGACCTAAATGTTCACCCAATGACACAAATGAACTTATTGCATGCACAAGATTGGTTAAAAACCCTAATTGGACAAGAATAAGCCACAGGAGGACGAAAATGACCTAAATATTCCTCCAATGACACCAATGAACTTATTGGATGCACAAGACTGGTAAAAAACCCTAATTGGACAACAATAAACCAAGGGAGGACGAAAATGACCTAAATGTTCATCCAA
>NW_027334219.1:0-5919 GCF_000331145.2 Cicer arietinum
AATGAAACAAACACACCTATTGGATGCACAAGATTGGTTAAAAACCCTAATTGGACTAGAAAACACCTAGGGAGGACCAAAATAACCTAAATGTTCATCCAATGACACAAATGAACTTATTGGATGCACACGATTGGTTAAAAACCATAGTTGGACAAGAACAAGACTATGTAGGACGAAAATGACCTAAATGTTCATCCAATGACACAAAAACACCTATTGGATGTACAAAATAGGTTAAAAATCCTAATTGGACTAGAACAAATCTAGGGAGGACGAAAATGACCTAAATGTTCATCCAATGACACAAACACCCCTATTGGATGCACAAGATTGGTAAAAATCCTAATTGGACAAGAATAAGCCTAGGGAGGACGAAAATGACCTAAATATTCATCCAATGACACAAATGAAGTTATTGGATGCACAAGATTGGTAAAAATCCTAATTGGACAAGAATAAGCCTAGGGAGGACGAAAATGACCTAAATATTCATCCAATGACACAAATGAAGTTATTGGATGCACAAGATTGGTAAAAATCCTAATTGGACAAGAATAAGCCTAGGGAGGACGAAAATGACCTAAATATTCATCCAATGACACAAATGAAGTTATTGGATGCACAAGATTGGTAAAAATCCTAATTGGACAAGAATAAGCCTAGGGAGGACGAAAATGACCTAAATGTTCATCCAATGACACAAACACTAAATGTTCATCCAATGACACAAACACACCTATTGGATGCTCAAGATTGGTTAAAAACCCTAATTGGACTAGAATAAACGTAGGGAGGACGAAAATGATCTAAATCTTCATCCAAGGACACAAACACCCCTATTGGATGCACAAGATTGGTTAAAAACCCTAGTTGGACAAGAATCATTCTAGGAAGGACGAAAATTTCCGAAATGTTCATCCAATGACACAAACAATTAGGTAATTTTCGTCCTACCTAGACTTATTCTTGTCCAACTAGGGTTTTTAACCAATCATGTGCATCCAATAAGTTCATATGTGTCATTGGATGAACATTTAGGTAATTTTCGTCCTCCCTAGGTTTATTGTAGTCCAATTATGGCTTTTAACAAATCTTGTGCCTCCAATAAGTTCATTTGTGTCATTGGATTATAATTTAGGTCATTTTCGTCCTCCTTAGGCTTATTCTTGTCCAATTAGAGTTTTTAACCAATCTGGTGCATCCAATAGGTGTGTTTGTGTCATTGGATAAACATTTAGGTCAATTTCATCCTACCTAGACATATTCTTATCCAACTAGGCTTTTTAACCAATGTTGTGCATCCAATAAGTTCATTTGTGTCATTGGATGAACATTTAGGTCATTTTCGTCCTCCCTAGGTTTATTCTTGTCCAACTTCGGTTTTTAACCAATCTTGTGCATCCAATAGGTGTGTTTGTGTCATTGGATGAACCTTTAGGTCATTTTTGTCCTCCCTGGGTTTATTCTAGTCCCACTAGGGTTTTTAATCAATCTTGTGCATCTAATAAGTTCATTTGTGTCGATAAATGAACATTTAGGTCATTTTCGTCCTCCCTAGGTTTATTCTAGTCCAATTAGGGTTTTTAGCCAATCTTGTGTATCCAATAGGTGTGTTTGTGTCATTGGATGAACATTTAGTGTTTGTGTCATTGGATGAACATTTAGTGTTTGTGTCATTGGATGAACATTTAGGTCATTTTCGTCCTCCCTAGGTGTATTCTAGTTCAATTAGGGTTTTTAACCAATCTTGTGCATCCAATGGGTGCGTTTATGTCATTGAATGAACATTTAGGTCATTTTCTTCCTTCCTTGGCTTATTCTTGTCCAATTAGGGTTTTAACCAATCTTGTGCATCCAATAGGTGTGTTTGTGTCATTGGATGAACATTTAGTGTTTGTGTCATTGGATGAACATTTAGTGTCTGTGTCATTGGATGAACATTTAAGTCATTTTCGTCCTCGCTAGGTTTATTCTAGTCCAATTAGGGTTTTTAACCAATCTTGTGCATCCAATAGGTGTGTTTGTGTCATTGGTTAAACATTTAGGTCAATTTCATCCTACCTAGACATATTCTTATCCAACTAGGCTTTTTAACCAATGTTGTGCATCCAATAAGTTCATTTGTGTCATTTGATGAACATTTAGGTCATTTTCGTCCTCCCTAGGTTTATTCTAGTCCAATTAGGGTTTTTAACCAATCTTGTGCATCAACTGGTGGGGTTGTGTCATTGGATGAACATTTAGGTCATTTTCATCCTCCCTAGGTTTATTCTAGTCCAATTTGGGTTTTTAACCAATCTTGTGCATCTAATAGGTGTGTTTGTATCGTTGGATGAACATTTAGGTCATTTTCGTCCTCCCTAGGTTTATTCTAGTCCAATTTGGGTTTTTAACCAATCTTGTGCATCTAATAGGTGTGTTTGTATCGTTGGATGAACATTTAGGTCATTTTCGTCCTCCCTAGGTTTATTCTAGTCCAATTTGGGTTTTTAACCAATCTTGTGCATCTAATAGGTGTGTTTGTATCGTTGGATGAACATTTAGGTCATTTTCGTCCTCCCTAGGTTTATTCTAGTCCAATTTGGGTTTTTAACCAATCTTGTGCATCTAATAGGTGTGTTTGTATCGTTGGATGAACATTTAAGTCATTTTCGTCCTCCCTAGGTTTATTCTTGTCCAATTAGGTTTTTAAACCAATCTTGTGCATCCAATAGGTGTGTTTGTGTCATTGGATAAACATTTAGGTCATTTTCGTTCTATCGAGACTTATTCTTATCCAACTAAGCTTTTCAACCAATGTTGTGCATCCAATAAGTTCATTTGTGTCATTGGATGAACATTGAGGTCATTTTTCTCCTCCCTAGATTTATTCTAGTCCAATTATGGTTTTTAACCAATCTTGTGCATCCAATAGGTGGGGTTGTGTCATTGGATGAACACTTAGGTCATTTTCGTCCTCCCTAGGTTTATTCTAGTCCAATTTGGGTTTTTAACCAATCTTGTGCATCTAATAGGTGTGTTTGTATCGTTGGATGAACATTTAGGTCATTTTCTTCCTTCCTTGGCTTATTCTAGTCCAATTAGGGTTTTTAACCAATCTTGTGCATCCAATAGGTGTGTTTGTGTCATTGGACGAACATTTAGGTCAATTTCGTCCTACCTAGACTTATTCTTATCTAACTAGGCTTTTTATCCAATCTTGTGCATCCAATGGGTGCGTTTATGTCATTGAATGAACATTTAGGTCATTTTCTTCCTTCCTTGGCTTATTCTAGTCCAATTAGGGTTTTTAACCAATCTTGTGCATCCAATAGGTTTGTTTCTGTCATTAAATGAACATTTAGGTCATTTTCGTCCTTCCTATGTTTATTCTAGTCCAATTAGGGTTTTTAACCAATCTTGTTCATCCAATACGTGTGTTTGTGTCATTGGTTGAACATTTAGGTCATTTTCGTCCTTCCTAGACTTATTCTTGTCCAACTAGGGTTTTTAACCAATCTTGTGCATCCAATAGGTGTGTTTGTGTCATACGATGAACATTTAGGTCATTTTCATCCTCCCTAGGCTTATTCTTGTCCAATTAGGATTTTTAACCAATCTTGTGCATCCAATAGGTGTGTTTTTGTCATTGGATGAACATTTAGGTTATTTTCGTCCTCCCTAGATTTGTTCTAGTCCAATTAGGGTTTTTTACCAATCTTGTGCTTCCTATAGGTGTGTTTGTGTGATTGGATGAACATTTATGTCATTTTCGTCCTCCCTATGTTTATTCTAGTCCAATTAGGGTTTTTTACCAATCTTGTGCTTCCTATAGGTGTGTTTGTGTGATTGGATGAACATTTATGTCATTTTCGTCCTCCCTATGTTTATTCTAGTCCAATTAGGGTTTTTTACCAATCTTGTGCATACAATAGGTGTGTTTGTGTCATTGGATGAATATTTAGGTCATTTTCGTCCTCCTTTGGCTTATTCTTGTCCAATTAGGGTTTTTAACCAATCTTGTGCATCCAGTAAGTTCATTTGTATCATGGGATGAAGATTTAGGTCATTATCGTCCTCCCTACGTTAATTCTTGTCCAACTTGGGTTTTAAACCAATCTTGTGCATCCAATAGGTTTGTTTGTGTCATTCGATGAACATTTAGGTCATTTTTGTCCTCCCTAGGCTTATTCTTGTCCAATTAGGAATTTTAACCAATCTTGTGCATACAATAGGTGTGTTTGTGTCATTGGATGAATATTTAGGTCATTTTCGTCCTCCTTTGGTTTATTCTTGTCCAATTAGGGTTTTTAACCAATCTTGTGCATCCAATAAGTTAATTTTTGTCATGGGATGAACGTTTAGGTCATTTTCGTCCTCCCTAGGATTATTCTTGTCCAACTAGGGTTTTAAACCAATTTTGTGCATCCAATAGGTGTGTTTGTGTCATTTGATGAACATTTAGTTCATTTTCGTCCTCCCTAGGCTTCTTCTTGTCCAATTAGGGTTTTTAACCAATCTTGTGCATCCAATAGGTTTGTTTGTGTCATTGAATGAACATTTAGGTCATTTTCGTCCTCCCTAGGCTTATTCTTGTCCAATTAGGGTTTTTAACCAATCTCGTGCATACAATAGGTGTGTTTGTGTCATTGGATGAACATTTAGGTCATTTTCGTCCTTCTTATGTTTATTCTAGTCCAATTAGGGTTTTTAACCTATCTTGTGCATCCAATAAGTGTGTTTGTGTTGTTGGTTGTACATTTAGGTCATTTTCGTCCTTCGTAGACTTTTTCATGTCCAACTAGGGTTTTTAACCAATCTTGTGCATCCAGTAGGTGTGTTTGTGTCATTCGATGAACATTTAGGTCATTTTCGTCCTCCCTAGGCTTATTCTTGTCCAATTAGGGTTTTTAACCAATCTTGTGCATCCAGTAGGTGTGTTTGTGTCATTCGATGAACATTTAGGTCATTTTCGTCCTCCCTAGGCTTATTCTTGTCCAATTAGGGTTTTTAACCAATCTTGTGCATCCAGTAAGTTCATTTCTGTCACGGGATGAACATTTAGGTCATTTTCGTCCTCCCTAGGATTATTCTTGTCCAACTAGGGTTTTAAACCAATCTTGTGCATCAATTAGGTGTGTTTGTGTCATTTGATGAACATTTAGTTCATTTTCTTCCTCCCTAGACTTATTCTTATCCAACTAGGATTTTTATCCAAACTTGTGCATCCAATAGGTGTGTTTTTGTCATTGGATGAACATTTAGGTCATTTTTGTCCTCCCTAGATTTGTTCTAGTCCAATTAGGGTTTTTAACCAATCTTGTGCATACAATAGGTGTGTTTGTGTCATTGGATGAACATTTCGGTCATTTTCGTCCTTCTTATGTTTATTCTAGTCGAATTAGGGTTTTTAACCAATCTTGTGCATCCAATAGGTGTGTTTGTGTCGTTGGTTGAACATTTAGGTTATCTTCGTCCCTCGTAGACTTTTTCTTGTCCAACTAGGTTTTTAAACAATCTTGTGCATCCAGTAGGTGTGTTTGAGTCATTCGATGAACATTTAGGTCATTTTCGTCCTCTCTAGGCTTATTCTTGTCCAATTAGGGTTTTTAACCAATCTTGTGCATCCAATAGGTGTGTTTGTGTCATTTGATGAACATTTAGTTCTTTTTCATCCTCCCTAGACTTATTCTTATCCAACTAGGATTTTTAACCAATCTTGTGCATCCAATAGGTGTGTTTGTGTCATTTGATGAACATTTAGTTCTTTTTCATCCTCCCTAGACTTATTCTTATCCAACTAGGATTTTTAACCAATCTTGTGCATCCAATAGGTGTGTTTGTGTCATTTGATGAACATTTAGTTCTTTTTCATCCTCCCTAGACTTATTCTTATCCAACTAGGATTTTTAACCAATCTTGTGCATCCAATAGGCG
>NW_027334220.1:0-1857 GCF_000331145.2 Cicer arietinum
TGTCATTGGATGAACATTTAGGTCATCTTCGTCCTCCTTAGTCTTATTCTGGTCCAATTAGTGTTTTTAATCAATTATGGGCATCCAATAGGTGTGTTTGGGTCATTGGATGAACATTTAGGCCATTTTCGTCCTCCCTAGGCTTATTCTTCTCCAATTAGGGTTTTTAACCTATTTTGTGCATCAAATATGTTTGTTTGTGTCATTGGACGAACATTTAGGTCATCTTCGTCCTCCTTAGGCTTATTCTTGTCCAATTAGGGTTTTTAACCTATTTTGTGCATCAAATATGTGTGTTTGTGTCATTGGACGAACATTTAGGTCATTTTCGTCCTCCCTAGGCTTATTGTTTTCCAATTAAGGTTTTTAACCAATATTGTGCATCCTATATGTTTGTTTGTGTCATTGGACGAACATTTAGGTCATCTTCGTCCTCCTTAGGCTTATTCTTGTCCAATTAGGGTTTTTAACCAATTTGTGTATCCAATAGGTTTGTTTGTGTCATTGGATGAACATTTAGGTCATTTTCGTTCTCCCTAGGCTTATTCTTTTCCAATTAATGTTTTTAACCAATATTGTGCTTCCTATAGGTTTGTTAGTGCCATTGGATGGACATTTTGGTCGTTTTCGTTCTCCCTACTTTATTCTTGTCCAATTAGGGTTTTTAATCAATCTTGTGCATCGAATAGGTGTGTTTGTGTCATTGGATGAACATTTACTTGTCCAATTAGGGTTTTTAACCAATTTGTGTATCCAATAGGTTTGTTTGTGTCATTGGATGAACATTTAGGTCATTTTCGTTCTCCCTAGGCTTATTCTTTTCCAATTAATGTTTTTAACCAATATTGTGCTTCCTATAGGTTTGTTAGTGCCATTGGATGGACATTTTGGTCGTTTTCGTTCTCCCTACTTTATTCTTGTCCAATTAGGGTTTTTAATCAATCTTGTGCATCGAATAGGTGTGTTTGTGTCATTGGATGAACATTTAGATCATTTTCGTCCTCCCAAGGCTTATTCTTATGCAATTAGGATTTTTAACCAGTCTTGTTCATCGAAAAGGTGTGTTTGTGTCATTGGATGAACATTTAGGTCATTTTCGTCCTCCCAAGGCTCATTCTTGTCCAATTAGGGTTTTTAATCAATCTTGTGCATCCAATAGGTGTGTTTGTGTCATTGGATGAACATTTAGGTCATTTTCTTCCTCCATAGGCTTATTCTTGTCCAATTAGTGTTTTTAACGAATCTTGTGTATCCAATTGTTGTGTTTGTGTCATAGGACGACAATTTAGGTCACTTTCGTCCTCCCTAGGAATATTTTTGCCCAATTAATGTTTTTAACCAATCTTGTGCATCCAATAGGTGTGTTTGTGTCATTGGATGAACATTTAGGTCATTTTCGTTATCCCTAGGCTTATTCTTGTCCAATTAGGGTTTTTAACCAATTTTGTGCATCCATTAGGTTTGTTTGTGTCATTGGATGAACATTTAGGTCATTTTCGTCCTCCCTAGGCTTATTCTTTTCCAATTAAGGTTTTTAACCAATATTGTGCATCCAATAGGTTTGTTTGTGTCATTGGATGAACATTTAGGTCGTTTTATTCCTCCATAAGCTTATTCCTGTTCAATTAGGGATTTTAACGAATCTTGTGTATCCATTAGTTGTGTTTGTGTCATAGGATGACAATTTAGGTCGTTTTCGTCCTCACAAGTCTTATTCTTGTCCAATTAGGGTTTTTAATTAATCTTGTGCATCCAATAGGTGTGTTTGTGTCATTGGATGAACATTTAGGTCATTTTCGTCCTCCCTAGGCTTATTCATGTCCTATTAGGGTTTTTAACCAATCTTGTGCATCCAAT
>NW_027334220.1:1925-2597 GCF_000331145.2 Cicer arietinum
CAATTAGGGTTTTTAATCAATCTTGTGCATCCAATAGGTGCGTTTGTATCATTGGATGAACATTTAGGTCATTTTCGTCCTCCTTAGCGTTATTCTAGTCCAAAGAGGGTTTTTAATCAATCTTGTGCATCCAATAGGTGTGTATGAGTCATTGGATGAACATTTAGGTCATTTTCGTCATCCCTAGGCTTATTCTTGTCTAATTAGGGTTTTTAACCAATTTTGTGTATCCAATAGGTTTCTTGGTGTCATTGGATGAACATTTACGTCATTTTCGTCCTCCTTGGGATTATCCTTTTCCAATTAAGGTTTTTAACCAATATTGTGCATCCTATAGGTTTGTTAGTGTTATTGGAAGAACATTTAGGTTATTTTCGTTCTCCTTAGGTTTATTCTTGTCCAATTAGGGTTTTAATCAATCTTGTGCTTCGAATAGGTGTGTTTGTGTCATTGGATGATCATTTAGGTCATTTCGTCCTGCCATGGCTTATTCTTGTCCAATTAGGGTTTTTAATCAAGCTTGTGCCTCCAATAGGTGTGTTTGTGCCATTGGATTAACATTTAGGTCATTTTCGTCCACCCTATGCTTATTCTTTTGCAATTAAGGTTTTTAACCAATATTGTGCATTCTATAGGTTTGTTAGTGTCATTGGATGATCATTTAGGTCATTT
>NW_027334220.1:2937-3196 GCF_000331145.2 Cicer arietinum
ACCAATCTTGTGCTTCCAATAAGTTCATTTATGTCATCGGATTAACATTTAGGTCATTTTCGTCATCCCTAGGCTTATTCGTGTCCAATTAGGGTTTTTAACCAATTTTGTGTATCCTATAGGTTTGTTTGTGTCATTGGATGAACATTTAGGTCATTTACATCCTCCCAAGGCTTATTCTTGTCCAATTAGGGTTTTTAATCAGTCTTGTGCATCGTATAGGTTTGTTTGTGTCATTGGATGAACATTTAGGTCATTT
>NW_027334220.1:3223-3529 GCF_000331145.2 Cicer arietinum
ATTTGTGTCATCGGATTAACATTTAGGTCATTTTCATCATCCCTAGGCTTATTCTTGTCCAATTAGGGTTTTTAACAAATTTTGTGCATCCAATAGGTTTGTTTAAGTCATTGGATGAACATTTAGGTCATTTTCGTCCACCCAAGGCTTATTCTTGTCCAATTTGGGTTTTTAATCAATCCTGTTCATCCAGTAGGTGTGTTTGTGTCATTGGATGAACAATTAGGTCATCTTCGTCCTCCTTAGGCTTATTCTGGTCCAATTAGGGTTTTTAATCAATCTTGTGCATCCAATAGGTGTGTTTGT
>NW_027334221.1:0-284 GCF_000331145.2 Cicer arietinum
AATAAGCCTAGGGAGGACGAAAGTGACCTAAATGTTAATCCAATGACACAAACACGCCTATTGTGTGCACAATATTGGTTAAAAACCGTAATTGGGCAAGAATAAGCATAGGGAGGACGAAAATGACCTAAATGTTAATCCTGTGACACAAACACACCTATTGGATGTAGAAGATTAGTTAAAAAACCTAATTGGACTGGAATAAGCCCAGGGAGGACGAAAATGAGCTAAATGTTAATCCAATGACACAAGATTGGTTAAAAACCCTAATTGGACAAGAATAA
>NW_027334221.1:657-1398 GCF_000331145.2 Cicer arietinum
AGAATAAGCCTATGGACGACGAAAGTGACCTAAATGTTAATCCAATGACACAAACACGCCTATTGGGTGCACAATATTCGTTAAAATGCCTAATTTGAAGAGAATAAGCCTAGGGAAGACGAAAAAGACCTAAATGACAATCCAATGACACAAATGAACTTATTGGATGCACAAGACTGCTTAAAAAACCTTATTTGGACTAGTATAAGCCTAGGGATGACGCAAATGACCTAAATGTTAATCCAATAACACAAACACACCTATTGGATGCACAAGATTGGTTAAAAACCCTTATTGGACAAGAATAAGCCTAGAGAAAACAAAAATGACCTAAATGTTAATCCAATGACACAAACACACCTATTTGATGCACAAGAATGGTTAAAAACCCTAAATTGACAAGAATAAGCCTAGGGAGGACGAAAATGACCTAAATGTTAATCCAATGACACAAACACACCAATTAGATGCACAAGATTGGTTAAAAACCCTACTTGGACTAGAATAAGCCTAGGGAGGACGAAAGTGACCTAAATGTTAAGACACCAACGCACCTATTAGATGCACAATATTGGTTAAAAACCCTAATTGGACAAGAATAAGCCTATGGAGGACGAAAATGACATAAATGCTAATCCAATTACACAAACACACCTATTGGATGCACAAGATTGGTTGAATACCCTAATTGGATTAGAATAAGCCTAGGGAGGGCGAAAATGACCTAAATGTTAATCCAAT
>NW_027334222.1:0-1222 GCF_000331145.2 Cicer arietinum
TGCTATAAGGGTCTCTTGGTCCTCGATTTCATTTGGACTTTTAGTGCGATTTTCGTACTACCCAGCTAAAATGGACCGAAATCCCTATTATTGAACAAAACGATGGCTAGTTTTTGAAATCTAATGTGGAATCCGAAACACTGTTATAAATTTAGGAGAAGAATGTTGTAAGGGTCTCCTGGTCCTTGATTTCATCTGGAGTTTTCGGGGGATTTTCTTACCACCCGACCAAAATGGACCGAAATCCGTATTTTTGGACCAAACGATGGCTAGTGTTTGAAATATGACGCGGAACCCGAAGCACAATTATAAATTTTGGATAAGAATGCTACTAGGGTTTCCCGGTCATCGATTTCATCGACAAAAAAGGACCGAAATTCGTATTTTCGAACAAGATTATAGGTAGTGTCTGAAATATGACGCGGCACTTGACGTATTTTTAGACTAGACGATGGCTAGTGATTGAAATCTGGCACGTAACCCGAAAAACATTGCTAAACTTTGGAAAAGAATGCTATAAGGGTCTCTTAGTCCTTGATTTCATCTGGACTTTTCGGGCGATATTCGTACCAACCAACTAAAATGGACCGAAATCTGTATTTTCGAAGAAGACGATTGTTAGTGCTTGAAATCTGACGCAGAACCCGAAACACAATTACAACTTTAGTCCTCAATATCAAAGGGTATTTTTGGGTGATTTTCGTACCACACGACTAAAATGGACCGAAATTCGTATTTTCGAACAAAACGATGGTTAGTAATTGAAATCTATCATGGAACTTGAAACACAATTATAAATTTTGGAGAAGAATGTTATAAAGGTCTTCCGGTCTTCGATCTCATCTGGACTTTTTGGACGATTTTCGTACCACCCTACTAAAATGACTAAAATCTGTATTTTCGAACAAAATGATGGTTAGTGTTTGAAATCTAACACGGAACCTGGAACACAATTATAAATTTTGGAGAAGAATGCTATAAGGGTCTCTCGGTCCTCGATTTCATTTGGACTTTTTGGGCAATTTTTGTAACCCTCGACAAAAAAGGACTGAAATTTGTATTTTCAAATAAGACGAGGGCTAGTGTTGGAAATCTAACGCGGAACCCGAAACACAATTATAAATTTTGGAAAAGAATTCTACAATGGTCTCCCGGTCCTCGATTTCGTCGGGACTTTTCCGTTGATTTTCGTACCAGACGATGGCTAGTGTTTGAATTTTGA
>NW_027334222.1:1452-2372 GCF_000331145.2 Cicer arietinum
AACACAATTATAAATTTTGGAGAAGAATGTTATAAAGGTCTTCCGGTCTTCGATCTCATCTGGACTTTTTGGACGATTTTCGTACCACCCTACTAAAATGACTAAAATCTGTATTTTCGAACAAAATGATGGTTAGTGTTTGAAATCTAACACGGAACCTGGAACACAATTATAAATTTTGGAGAAGAATGCTATAAGGGTCTCTCGGTCCTCGATTTCATTTGGACTTTTCTGGCAATTTTTGTAACCCTCGAAAAAAAAGGACTGAAATTTGTATTTTCAAATAGGACGAGGGCTAGTGTTGGAAATCTAACGCGGAACCCGAAACACAATTATAAATTTTGGAAAAGAATTCTACAATGGTCTCCCGGTCCTCGATTTCGTCGGGACTTTTCCGTTGATTTTCGTACCAGACGATGGCTAGTGTTTGAATTTTGATGCGCAACCCGAACCACAGTTATAAATTTTGGAGAAGAATGATTTAAGGGTCTCCCAGTCCTCGATTTCACTTGGATTTTTCGATCGATTTTCGTACCACCTAGCTAAAATGGACTGAAATTCGTATTTTTCGAACAAAACAATGGTTAGTGTTTGAAATCTTGCTCGGAACCCGAAACAGAGTTACAAATTTTGAAGCAAAATGCTAGAAGGGTATCCTGGTCCTCGATTTCATCTGGTCTTTTCGGGCGATTTTTGTACCACCCAACAAAAATAGACCGAAAATTGTATTTTCGGACCAAAAGATGGCAAGTGATGGAAATCTGGCGCGGAACGCGAAACGCATTTATAAATTTTGGTGTAGAATGCTATAATGGTCTCCCAGTCCCCGATTTCATCTGGATTTTCGGGCGATTTTTGTACCACCCGACTAAAATGGATCGAAATCCGTATTTTCGATCAAGACGATGGCTAGTTTTTCA
>NW_027334223.1:0-1934 GCF_000331145.2 Cicer arietinum
CTAGGTTTATTCTAGTTCAATTAGGTTTTTTAACCAATCTTGTGCATCCAATAGGTGTGTTTGCATCATTGGATGAACATTTGGGTCATATTCGTCCTCCATAGACTTATTCTTGTCCAATTATGGTTTTTAACCAATCTTGTGCATGCAATAAGTTCATTTGTGTCATTGGATGAACATTTAGGTCATTTTCGTTCTCCATAGGATTATTCTTGTCCAATTAGAGTTTTTAACCAATCTTGTGCCTCCAATAAGTTCATTTGTGTCATTGGATCGACATTTTGGTAATTTCCGTCCTCCCTAGGCTTATTCATGTCCAATTAGTGTTTTTAACCAATCTTGTCCATCCAATAGGTGTGTTTGCATCATTAGATGAGCATTTAGGTCATTTTCGTCCTCCCTAGGTTTATTCAAGTTCAATAAGGGTTTTTAACCAATATTGTGCATCCAATAAGTTCATTTGTGTCACTGGATGAACGTTTAGGTCATTTTGGTCCTCACTAGGCTTATTCTTGTCCAATTAGGGTTTTTAACTAATCTTGTGCATCCAATAAGTTCATTTGTGTCACTGGATGAACGTTTAGGTCATTTTGGTCCTCACTAGGCTTATTCTTGTCCAATTAGGGTTTTTAACTAATCTTGTGCATCCAATAAGTTCATTTGTGTCACTGGATGAACGTTTAGGTCATTTTGGTCCTCACTAGGCTTATTCTTGTCCAATTAGGGTTTTTAACTAATCTTGTGCATCCAATAAGTTCATTTGTGTCACTGGATGAACGTTTAGGTCATTTTGGTCCTCACTAGGCTTATTCTTGTCCAATTAGGGTTTTTAACTAATCTTGTGCATCCAATAAGTTCATTTGTGTCATTGGATCAACATTTTGGTCATTTTCGTTTTCCATAGGATTATTCGTGTCCAATTAGTGTTTTTAACCAATCTTGTCCATCCAATAGGAGTGTTTGCATCATTGGATGAACATGTAGGTCATTTTCGTCCTCCCCAGGTTTATTCTAGTTCAATGAGGGTTTTTAACCAATATTGTGCAACCAATAAGTTCATTTGTGTCATTGGATGAAGCAAGGACAATGGATTTTCCTTATTTTGATATTGTCGAATTCACTTTTCAGGATCACCTTAGATTCCATGGACTTCAAAACTTTCTTTCGTCTACACTTGACTGTTATCCTAAGCTGATCAGGGAATTCTACTCATCATTCAAGTTAACAGAAGAAGGCTTCACTGCTCAAGTCAAAGGGAAGAAGATTGCTATGTCTTTCGACGACTTCTCTACCTAAGACCTGATGGTTGATGGGTTTGTTGAATCGGTTTCACTACCCATTGGTCAAATGAAGGTCCAGCATCGAATGTTGATGTATGCTTTGACACGCATGTTAGTGCCAAGATCAGGAAATCACGCAGTAGTTCAAAAGTTGGACATACTACTGCTGTGGGGATTATCAAAGGAATTAAGGATGAGCTGGACTTCGATAGTGCTCAGGCATATGTTGGAAGCTTCGCAGACTAAGCTCATGCTACCTTATCCGCAACTGATCACCAAGATTCTCAAGCGCTTTAAGGTTTCTTTGGTAAATGAAGAATCTGTCAAGACCACCCTGATTTTTGGAGAATCAATTGTGAATCAGATGCAATTGAAAAGGGTGCAAGGAATTTGGATGAGATCACAGCCTGCAGCTGAACCAGCACAGCCTCCACCTCCACCTCCGCCTCAAACAGAAACTGTCTCTGCTACTCCTGCTTTGGTTGATAAGTTTTTGGAATTCATTGAAGCTCAGATGGCCCATAATGCCAAAGTGTTGGAATTTCAGTCCAGAGTAGAAGCACGTCTAAGGACTATGCAAGCCTCCTTGACCGCAGTTGTTCAAACTGTGGATGAGATTCAGACACACCTCGGCATCAAGCTCTCATTTGAAGA
>NW_027334223.1:5409-5775 GCF_000331145.2 Cicer arietinum
TAACCAATCTTGTGCATGCAATAAGTTCATTTGTGTCATTGGATGAACATTTAGGTCATTTTCGTTCTCCATAGGATTATTCTTGTCCAATTAGGGTTTTTAACCAATCTTGTGCATCCAATAAGTTCATTTGTGTCATTGGATCAACATTTTGGTCATTTTCGTTTTCCATAGGATTATTCGTGTCCAATTAGTGTTTTTAACCAATCTTGTCAATCCAATAGGAGTGTTTGCATCATTGGATGAAAATTTAGGTCATTTTCGTCCTCCATAGGTTTATTCTAGTTCAATGAGGGTTTTTAACCAATATTGTGCATCCAATAAGTTCATTTGTGTCATTGGATGAACATTGAGGTCATTTTCGTC
>NW_027334223.1:6028-7002 GCF_000331145.2 Cicer arietinum
GTGTCATTGCATTAACATTTGCGTCATTTTCGTCCTCCCTAGGTTTATTCTACTTCAATTAGGGTTTTTAACCAATCTTGTCCATCCATTAAGTTCATTTGTGTCATTGGATTAACATTTAGGTCATTTTCGTCCTTCCTAGGTTTATTCTAGTTGAATTAGGGTTTTTACTAATCTTGTGCATCCAATAAGTTCATTTGTGTCATTGGATGACATTTAAGTCATTTTCATCCTCCCTAGGTTTATTCTTGTTCAATTAGGGTTTTTACCCAATCTTGTCTATCCAATAGGTGTGTTTGCATCCTTGGATGAACATTTGGGTCATTTTTGTCCTCCCTAGACTTATTCTTGTCCAATTAGAGTTTTTAACCAATCTTGTGCATGTAATAAGTTCATTTGTGGCATTGGAGTAACATTTAGGTCATTTTCGTTCTCCATAGGATTATTCTTGTCCAATTAGAGTTTTTAACCAATCTTGTGCATGTAATAAGTTCATTTGTGGCATTGGAGTAACATTTAGGTCATTTTCGTCCTACCTAGACTTATTCTTGTCCAATAAAGGTTTTTAACCAATCTTGTGCATGCAATAAGATCATTTCTGTCAATGGATGAACATTTAGGTCATTTTCGTTCTCCATAGGATTATTCTTGTCCAATTAGAGTTTTTAACCAATCTTGTGTATCCAATAAGTTCATTTGTGTCATTGGATCTACATTTTGGTTATTTTCGTCCTCCCTTGGCTTATTCTTGTCCAATTAGTGTTTTTAACCAATCTTGTCCATCCAATAGGTGTGTTTGCATCATTGGATGAACATTTAGGTCATTTTCGTCCTCCCTAGGTTTATTCTAGTTCAATTAGGGTTTTTAACCAATATTGTCCATCCAATAAGTTCATTTGTGTCACTGTATGAACATTTAGGTCATTTTGGTCCTCTTTAGGCTTATTCTTGTCCAATTAGGGTTTTTAACCAAT
>NW_027334224.1:0-2320 GCF_000331145.2 Cicer arietinum
ATTGGTTAAAAACCCTAATTGGACAAGAATAAGCATAGGGAGGACGAAAACGACCAAAATGTTAATCCAATGACACAAATGAAGTTATTGCATGCACAAGACTGGTTAAAAACCCTATTTGGACAAGAACAAGTCTAGGGAGGACGAAAATGACCTAAATGTTCATCCAATGACACAAACACACCTATTGGATGCACAAGATTTGTTAAAAACTCTAATTGGACTAGAATAAACCTAGGGAGGACGAAAATGACCTAAATGTTAATCTAATGACACAAATGAACTTATTGGATGCACAAGATTGGTTAAAAATCCTAAATGGACAAGAATAGGCCTAGGGAGGACGAAAATGACCTAAATGTTAATCTAATGACACAAATGAACTTATTGGATGCACAAGATTGGTTAAAAATCCTAAATGGACAAGAATAGGCCTAGGGAGGACGAAAATGACCTAAATGTTAATCTAATGACACAAATGAACTTATTGGATGCACAAGATTAGTTAAAAATCCTAATTGGATAAGAATAAGCCTAGGGAGGAAAAAAAATAAACTAAATGTTAATCCAATGACACAAATGAACTTATTGGATGCACAAGATTGGTTAAAAATCCAAAACAGACAAGAATAACCATAGGGAGGACGAAAATGACCTAAATTTTCATCCAATGACACAAATGAACTTATTGGATGCACAAGATTGGTTAAAAACCGTAATTGGACAAGAATAAGCTTAAGGAGGACGAAAATGACCTAAATGTTCATCCAATGACACAAACACACCTATTCAATGCACAAGATTAATTAAAAACCCTAATTGGAATAGAATAAACTTGGGAGGACAAAAATTACCTTAATGTTCATCCAATGACACAAATGAACTTATTGGATGCACAAGATTTGTTAAAAACCCTAATTGGACATGAATAAGCCTAGGGAGGACGAAAACGACCTAAATGTTAATCCAATGACACAAATGAACTTATTGGATGCACAAGATTTGTTAAAAACCCTAATTGGACATGAATAAGCCTAGGGAGGACGAAAACGACCTAAATGTTAATCCAATGACACAAATGAACTTATTGGATGCACAAGATTTGTTAAAAACCCTAATTGGACATGAATAAGCCTAGGGAGGACGAAAACGACCTAAATGTTAATCCAATGACACAAATGAACTTATTGGATGCACAAGATTGGTTAAAAACCGTAATTGGACAAGAATAAGCTTAAGGAGGACGAAAATGACCTAAATGTTCATCCAATGACACAAACGCACCTATTGGATGCACAAGATTGGTTAAAAACCCTATTTGGACAAGAATAAGCATAAGGTTGACGAAAATGACCTAATTGTTAATCCAATGACACAAATGAACTTATTGCATGCACAAGATTGGTTAAAAACCCTAATTGGACAAGAATAAGCCTAGGGAGGACGAAAACGACCTAAATGTTAATCCAATGACACAAATGAACTTATTGCATGCACAAGATTGGTTAAAAATCCTATTTGGACATGAATAAGTCTAGGGAGGACGAAAATGACCTAAATGTTCATCCAATGACACAAACGCACCTATTGGATGCACAAGATTGGTTAAAAACCCTAATTGGACAAGAATAAGCCTAAGGAGGACAAAAATTACCTAAATGTTCATCCAATGACACAAATGAACTTATTGGATGCACAAGATTTGTTAAAAACCCTAATTGGACATGAATAAGCCTAGGGAGGACGAAAACGACCTAAATGTTAATCCAATGACACAAATGAACTTATTGCATGCACAAGATTGGTTAAAAACCTCTATTGGACAAGAATAAGTCTAGGGAGGACGAAAATAAACTAAATGTTCATCCAGTGACACAAACACAACTATTGGATACACAAGATTGGTTTAAAAACCATATTGGACTAGAATAAACCTAGGGAGGACGAAAATTACCTAAATATTCATCCAATGACACAAATGAACTTATTGGATGCACAAGATTGGTTAAAAACCCTAATTGGACAAGAATAAGCCTAGGGAGGACAAAAATGACCTAAATGTTCATCCAATGACACAAATGAACTTATTGGATGGACAAGATTGGTTAAAAACCCTAATTGGACAAGAATAAGCCTAGGGAGGACGAAAATGACATAAAAGCTCATTCAATGACCCAAACGCACCTATTGGATGCACAAGATTGCTTATAAACCCTAATTGGAATAGAATAAACTTAGGGAGGACGAAAATTACCTTAATGTTCATCCTATAACACAAATGAACTTATTGGATGCACAAGATTGGTTAAAAACCCTAATT
>NW_027334225.1:0-302 GCF_000331145.2 Cicer arietinum
TGTGTTTGTGTCATTGGATGAACATTTAAGTCATTTTCGTCCTCCCTAGGTTTGTTCTAGTCCCATTAGGGTTTTTAACAATTCTTGTGCATCCAATAGGTGTGTTTGTGTCATTGGATGAACATTATGTCATTTTCGTCCTACCTAGACTTATTCTTGTCCAACTAGGGTTTTCAACCAATCTTGTGCATCCAATAAGTTCATTTGTGTCATTGGATGAATATTTAGGACATTTTAATCCTCGCTAGATTTATTCTAATCCAATTAGGGTTTTTAACCAATCTTGTGCATCCAATAGGTGT
>NW_027334226.1:0-1337 GCF_000331145.2 Cicer arietinum
AGCTAACTACATAAACATAAATATTTATAACAATTTGTTCACAATAAAATTAATTCACACACATCAAAATTCTTAAAATTAAATCTTTCTCACACACCAAGAGTAATATTTTAACCTCTAACCATTTTTAATTTTAATCTATCTTTTTGCTCAAACTCTTTAACTTAGTTAAAATTTGAACTTTTTCACAACTTTAACAATGCTAATTTTTTTGTAAAATTTCAATTTCAGATCAAACTCATTTATTTGAAATTAACTCATTACGTAACTCAAACTCATCAAATTTAATTACCGTCAACTCACACCAACAACAATCAATTCAATTCCACAACACACATATAACCCCTCAATTAAATTTCAACAATTCAAACCTAACTCACCCAATTTCAAAACTCCACATTTTTACACATAAACCACCAAAATTGAACAAACCAAGTAACGCACTGATTCGGCTTGTATGGGTTTGGTCAGTCATATCCCACAACAAACTCATAGTTAATTCAACAACAATTCCAAAATGTCACTTTTACCATGCAAAAGCAAGACCTCAAAATATATCAACAACACAACAATGTGTTGAAATCAACAACAATCAAATAGATACAAAAGAAATCTGTACCAATCTTGGATATATATAAAATCCACAATTGCATAATCACAAAATCCCCAATTTCGGAAGTATAAAAACTCTAACCATGAATTCAAAACACAACCATGTTACTCATAGTCCCAATTTCATAACCAATCAGTAGATAAATAAATAACTAACAATGGATATTATGGGATTCAATCACTACAAAACACAACTCAAAACAAACTAAATTCAATTTCAACTAAATCACACATAAACTAATTAAATTCATTTTTCACAAAATCACACCTCAAATACATCAAATTTCATTTCCACAAACTCACAAATAATGTCCAAAATGCAAACTAAAAGTTTGGAAGGAGCCCTTACCTTAACGATAGCTCTAACACGCGATTACGGTACCGTAATTAATTCCGGTAAAATTTAAGTTCGTGACGTCGCGTCGAAAACTAGATCACTAGCACCGCAGCATGGCGATGAGCAACTTTCTCTTCTGTCACTTCTCGAATGGAAGCTTAGATCTAGTAAATAAATGAGGGTTTGTTTTTATGGTTTTAGTTTTGTTTTTGAAAAACAAAGGAAAGGAGAAGAAGGTTCACGTTCTGTTTCTCTGTTTATCTGTGCCCGCCTCCTTGCTTGCTTTCTTGTCTATATATATACATACATTACTTTACATATATATATATATATATATATATATATATATATATATATATATATAAACAAATAATATATATATATATAT
>NW_027334226.1:4159-6106 GCF_000331145.2 Cicer arietinum
TCCTTCTTCTTAACTAGCAAAACCGGAGCTCCCCATGGTGATACACTTGGCCTAATAAATTTCTTCTCCAACAAATCTTCAATTTGGCCTTTGAGCTCATTTAATTCCAATGGTGACATTCGATACGGCGCAATTGAAATTGGTCCGGTTCCTGGGTGCAAATCAATGAAGAACTCCACTTCCCTTATTGGAGGTAACCCTGGAATTTCCGTTGGAAATACGTCTTGGTACTCCTTTACAAGCACTACATCTTCTATGTTCACATTCACCTTTGCATCCACATTGGCCAAAGACAGAAGCTCATGAGTTCCTTCTCTTAGTGACACTCCGAGTTTGTTAGCAGCTAGATACTTAACAACTCCTGGTTCGGGGAAAAGAACCAGTTTGCGAGCACAGTCCAAGATCACATAATGATACGACATCCAATCCATACCGAGAATGACCTCGAGTGATTGTAGAGGTAAACAAATCAAATTAATCAAGATATACTTATTTTGGATAGTTAATTGACAATGCAAACATGCATAATTTACTGTCAAAGTCTTAGTAGGCGTGGAAACAACCAAATCAAAAGGTAGAGACGACATAGACAACTTCAAACGATTCACACAATCCATAGCAATGAAGGAATGGGTTGCCCCCGAATCAAAAAGTGCAGTTAGAGTGTTACCTGCAATCTCACAATCACGTTGAATCAAATTGCTAGATGGATTTCCAGCTTCAGCACCTACGCAATAAACACGTCCTTTAGCTGTAGGAAGAGTAGCCCTAGTTGCATTCGCTATTGGTTCCACCTTCGGAGCCCTGCAATCCCTTGCAATGTGCCCTGGCTTCTGACAATTGTAACAAATTGGATTGTTAGAGGTACAAGCAGTAGCATAATGTCCCTCTTTTCCACATCGGAAACATCGAATCACTTGTCCCAATTGTCTTCCAAAGTTCTGGTTCCCTGGGTGATTCTGACCCCTGTTGTTGTTCTGTGGGCGGTTATATGGCTTAACAACTTGTTTTCCTTTGTTGTTCTGATGGTTCATCCGACTAGGCCCCCCTGAACTAAAGTTCCCTCCTTAGTTGGTTCTCTTGTTCTTCATGTCCTCAACTTCTCTACATTTCTCCACTAAGACTTTGAAACGTTGAATTCCCAATGGTAGGACGGAGTCTTGAATCTCATACTTCAGTCCATTTTGGAAACGGTGACACATAAATTGTTCATCAACCTCTTCACGGAAAAACCTAAAATGCCTTGACAGTGACTCAAACTTAGCAGCATACTCACCCACTGTCATATTTCCCTGATAGAGCTTAAGATAATCATCCCCCAGCTTAGTCCTGGTACTCATCGGGAAGTATTTTTCTAAAAACTTCCTTTTGAATGACTCCCAATTCACCTCCTCATGAGCTGATCCCATTAGAAGCCTGGTACTCCTCCACCAATATTCGGCATCCCTTAGTAGCAGATACGTAGCATAGTTGACCTTCACCCTTGCTTGACAATTAATCATTTCGAAGATCTTTTCGACTTCTTGAATCCATTGATCAGCTTTTTCTGGGCTCTCATCACCCTTGAACTTTGGAGGATTGTAACGACGAAAATCTTCCAATCCCCTAGATTCAGCAGCACGAATCTCTCTTTTCCTCTTCTCAAGATCTCGCAAAGTCTTTGCAGTTGTATGTGCAGCAAAAATCTTAAGGCCTCTTAGAAGAATTCCAAATGACAGCTTTCGACTTCATCAACACATAACAAATTACACATTGTTTCCTATAAAAACAACATCACCAAGAAATCTGATCAGATAACGACTCCTAACCTACAGGTCAACCTACAATCTAACCAAAGCTCTGATACCACAATGTAACACCCCGATCTTTAACAGCGTGAATGTATTTTTTTTTTTAAATCAACTAATGTAAATCCAAAGCGTAACACAAACGATAATTGTCATAATT
>NW_027334227.1:0-7621 GCF_000331145.2 Cicer arietinum
ACACAAATGAACTTATTGGATGCATAAGATTGTTTAAAAACCCTAATTGGACAAGAATAAGCCCAGGGAGGAAGAAAATGACCTAATTGTCCATTCAATGACACAAATGAACTTATTGGATGCATAAGATTGGTTAAAAACCCTAATTGGACAACAATAAGCCTGAGGAGGACGAAAATGACCTAAATGTGAATCCAATGACACAAATGAACTTATTGAATACACAAGATTGGTTAAAAACCCTAATTGGACTAGAATAAACCTATGGAGGACAAAAATGACCTAAATGTTCATCCAATGAGCCAAACACACCTATTGGATGCACAAGATTGGTTAAAAACCCTAATTGGACAAGAATAAGCCTAGGGAGGACAAAAATGACCTAAATGTGCATCCAATGACACAAATGAACTTATTGCATGCACAAAATTGTTTAAAAACTCTAATTGGACAAGAATAAGCCTATGGAGGACGAAAATGACCTAATTGTTCATTCAATGACACAAATGAACTAATTGGAAGCACAAGATTGTTTAAAAACCCTAATTGGACAAGAATAAGCCTAGGGAGGAAGAAAATGACCTAAATGTTAATCCAATGACACAAATGAACTTATTGGATGCACAAGATTGGTTAAAAACCCTAATTGGACTAGAATAAACCTATGGAGGACAAAAATGACCTAAATGTTCATCCAATGACACAAACACACCTATTGAATGCACAAGATTGTTTAAAAACCTTAATTGGTAAATAATAAGCCTAGGGAGAACGTAAATGACCTAAATGTTCATCCAATGACACAAACACACATATTGGATGCACAAGATTGTTACAAAACTCTAATTGGACAAGAATAGGCCTATTGAGGACGAAAATGACCTAATTGTTCATTCAATGACACAAATGAACTAATTGGAAGCACAAGATTGTTTAAAAACCCTAATTGGACAAGAATAAGCCTAGGCACACCTATTGGATGCACAAGATTGGTTAAAAACCCTAATTGGACAAGAATAAGCCTAGGCACACCTATTGGATGCACAAGATTGGTTAAAAACCCTAATTGGACAAGAATAAGCCTAGGCACACCTATTGGATGCACAAGATTGGTTAAAAACCCTAATTGGACAAGAATAAGCCTATGGAGGACGAAAATGACCTAATTGTTCATTCAATGACACAAATGAACTAATTGGAAGCACAAGATTGTTTAAAAACCCTAATTGGAAAAGAATAATCCTAGAGAAGGACGAAAATGACCTAAATGTTCATCCAATGACACAAATGAACTTATTGGATGCACAAGATTGTTTAAAAACCCTAATTGGACAAGAATAAGCCTAGGGAGGAAGAAAATGACCTAATTGTCCATTCCATGACACAAATGAACTTATTGGATGCATAAGATTGGTTAAAAACCCTAATTGGACAAGAATAAGCCTAGGGAGGAAGAAAATGACCTAAATGTTAATCCAATGACACAAATGAACTTATTGGATGCACAAGATTGTTTAAAAACTCTAATTGGACAAGAATAAGCCTATGGAGGACGAAAATGACCTAATTGTTCATTCAATGACATAAATGAACTAATTGGAAGCACAAGATTATTTAAAAACCCTAATTGGACAAGAATAAGCCTAGGGAGGAAGAAAATGACCTAAATGTTAATCCAATGACACAAATGAAATTATTGCATGCAAAAGATTGTTTAAAAACTCTAATTGGACACGAATAAGCCTAGGGAGGACAAAAATGACCAAATTTTTCACTCAATGACACAAATGAACTTATTGGATGCACAAGATAGGTTAAAAACCCTAATTGGACAAGAATAAGCCTAGGGAGGATGAAAATGACCTAAATGTTCATCTAATGATACAAATGAACTTATTGGATGCACAAGATTGTTTAAAAACCTAATTGGACAAGAATAAGCCTAGGTAGGACGAAAATGACCTAAATGTTCATCCAATGACACAAATGATATTATTGGATGCACAAGATTGGTAAAAAAACGTAATTGGAGAAGAGTAAGCCTAGGGAGGACGAAAATGACCTAAATGTTAATCCAATGACCCAAACACACCTATTGGATGTACAAGATTGGTTTAAAACTCTAGTTTGACTAGAATAAACCTAGGGTGGACAAAAATAACGTAAATGTTCATCCAATGCCACAAATACACCTAATGGATGCACAAGATTGGTTAAAAACCCTAATTGGACAAGAATAAGCCTAGGGAGGACGAAAATGACCTAAATGTTCATCCAATGACACAAATGAACTTATTGGATGCACAAGAGTGGTTAAAAACCCTAATTAGACTAGAATAAACCTAGGGAGGACGAAAATGACCTAAATGTTCATCCAATGACACAAATGAACTTATTGGATGCACAAGAGTGGTTAAAAACCCTAATTAGACTAGAATAAACCTAGGGAGGACGAAAATGACCTAAATGTTCATCCAATGACACAAATGAACTTATTGGATGCACAAGAGTGGTTAAAAACCCTAATTAGACTAGAATAAACCTAGGGAGGACGAAAATGACCTAAATGTTCATCCAATGACACAAACACACCTATTGGATGCACAAGATTGGTTAAAAACCTTAATTGGACAAGAATAAGCATAGGGAGGACGAAAATGACTTCAATGTTCATCCAATGACACAAATGAACTTATTGCGTGCACAAGATTGTTTAAAAACTCTAATTGGACAAGAATAAGCCTAGGGTGGAAGAAATGATCTAATTGTTAATTCAATGACACAAATGAACTTATTGGACTCCCAAGATTGGTTAAAAACCCTTATTGGAAAAGAATAAGCCCAGGGAGGACGAAAATTAACTAAATGTTCATCCAATGACACAAACACATCTATTAGATGCACAAGATTGTTTAAAAACCCTAATTGGTAAAGAATAAGCCAAGGGAGAACGAAAATGACCTAAATATTCATCCAGTGACACAAACACACATATTGGATGCCTAAGATTGTTTAAAAACTCTAATTGGACAAGAATTGGCCTATTGAGGACGAAAATGACCTAATTGTTCGTTCAATGACACAAATGAACTAATTGGAAGCACAAGATTGTTTAAAAACACCAATTGGACTAGAATTAGCCTAGGTAGGAAGAAATGACCTAAATGTTAATCCAATGAAACAAATGAACTTATTGGATGCACAAGATTGGTTAAAAACCCTAATTAGACTAGAATAATCCTAAGGAGGACGAAAATGACCTAATTGTTCACTCAATGACACAAATGAACTTATTGGTTGCACAAGATTGTTTAAAATCCCTAATTGGACAAGAATAGGCCTATTGAGGACGAAAATGACCTAATTGTTCACTCAATGACACAAATGAACTTATTGGTTGCACAAGATTGTTTAAAATCCCTAATTGGACAAGAATAGGCCTATTGAGGACGAAAATGACCTAATTGTTCACTCAATGACACAAATGAACTTATTGGTTGCACAAGATTGTTTAAAATCCCTAATTGGACAAGAATAGGCCTATTGAGGACGAAAATGACCTAATTGTTCACTCAATGACACAAATGAACTTATTGGTTGCACAAGATTGTTTAAAATCCCTAATTGGACAAGAATAGGCCTATTGAGGACGAAAATGACCTAATTGTTCACTCAATGACACAAATGAACTTATTGGTTGCACAAGATTGTTTAAAATCCCTAATTGGACAAGAATAGGCCTATTGAGGACGAAAATGACCTAAATGTTTATCCAATGACCCAAACACACCTATTGGATGTACAAGATTGGTTTAAAACCCTAATTTGACTAGAATAAACCTATGGAGGACGAAAATAACCTAAATCTTCATCCAACGACACAAACACCCCTAATAGATGCACAAGATTGTTTAAAAACCCTAATTGGACAAGAATAAACCTAGAGAGGACGAAAATGACCTAAATGTTCATCCAATGACACAAATGAACTTATTGCATGCACAAGATTGTTTAAAATCCCTAATTGGACAAGAATAAGCCTAGGGAGGACGAGAATGACCTAAATGTTAATCCAATGACCCAAACACACCTATTGGATGCTCAAGATTGGTTAAAAACCCTAACTGGACAAGAATAAGCATTGGACAAGAATAAGCCTAGGGAGGACGAGAATGACCTAAATGTTAATCCAATGACCCAAACACACCTATTGGATGCTCAAGATTGGTTAAAAACCCTAACTGGACAAGAATAAGCATTGGACAAGAATAAGCCTAGGGAGGACGAGAATGACCTAAATGTTAATCCAATGACCCAAACACACCTATTGGATGCTCAAGATTGGTTAAAAACCCTAACTGGACAAGAATAAGCATTGGACAAGAATAAGCCTAGGGAGGACGAGAATGACCTAAATGTTAATCCAATGACCCAAACACACCTATTGGATGCTCAAGATTGGTTAAAAACCCTAACTGGACAAGAATAAGCATTGGACAAGAATAAGCCTAGGGAGGACGAGAATGACCTAAATGTTAATCCAATGACCCAAACACACCTATTGGATGCTCAAGATTGGTTAAAAACCCTAACTGGACAAGAATAAGCATTGGACAAGAATAAGCCTAGGGAGGACGAGAATGACCTAAATGTTAATCCAATGACCCAAACACACCTATTGGATGCTCAAGATTGGTTAAAAACCCTAACTGGACAAGAATAAGCATTGGACAAGAATAAGCCTAGGGAGGACGAGAATGACCTAAATGTTAATCCAATGACCCAAACACACCTATTGGATGCTCAAGATTGGTTAAAAACCCTAACTGGACAAGAATAAGCATTGGACAAGAATAAGCCTAGGGAGGACGAGAATGACCTAAATGTTAATCCAATGACCCAAACACACCTATTGGATGCTCAAGATTGGTTAAAAACCCTAACTGGACAAGAATAAGCATTGGACAAGAATAAGCCTAGGGAGGACGAGAATGACCTAAATGTTAATCCAATGACCCAAACACACCTATTGGATGCTCAAGATTGGTTAAAAACCCTAACTGGACAAGAATAAGCATTGGACAAGAATAAGCCTAGGGAGGACGAGAATGACCTAAATGTTAATCCAATGACCCAAACACACCTATTGGATGCTCAAGATTGGTTAAAAACCCTAACTGGACAAGAATAAGCATTGGACAAGAATAAGCCTAGGGAGGACGAGAATGACCTAAATGTTAATCCAATGACCCAAACACACCTATTGGATGCTCAAGATTGGTTAAAAACCCTAACTGGACAAGAATAAGCATTGGACAAGAATAAGCCTAGGGAGGACGAGAATGACCTAAATGTTAATCCAATGACCCAAACACACCTATTGGATGCTCAAGATTGGTTAAAAACCCTAACTGGACAAGAATAAGCATTGGACAAGAATAAGCCTAGGGAGGACGAGAATGACCTAAATGTTAATCCAATGACCCAAACACACCTATTGGATGCTCAAGATTGGTTAAAAACCCTAACTGGACAAGAATAAGCATTGGACAAGAATAAGCCTAGGGAGGACGAGAATGACCTAAATGTTAATCCAATGACCCAAACACACCTATTGGATGCTCAAGATTGGTTAAAAACCCTAACTGGACAAGAATAAGCATTGGACAAGAATAAGCCTAGGGAGGACGAGAATGACCTAAATGTTAATCCAATGACCCAAACACACCTATTGGATGCTCAAGATTGGTTAAAAACCCTAACTGGACAAGAATAAGCATTGGACAAGAATAAGCCTAGGGAGGACGAGAATGACCTAAATGTTAATCCAATGACCCAAACACACCTATTGGATGCTCAAGATTGGTTAAAAACCCTAACTGGACAAGAATAAGCATTGGACAAGAATAAGCCTAGGGAGGACGAGAATGACCTAAATGTTAATCCAATGACACAAATGAACATATTGGATGCACATGATTAGTTAAAAACCCTAATTGGACAAGAATAAGCCTATAGAAGGACGAAAATAACTTAAATGTTCACTCAATGACCCAAATGAACTTATTGGATGCACAAGACTGTTTAAAAACCGTAATTGGACAAAAATAAGCCTAGGAAGGACGAAAATGACCTAAATGTTCATCCAATGACACAAATGAACTTATTGCATGCACAAGATTGTTTAAAAACTCTAATTGGACAAGAATAGGCCTATTGAGGACGAAAATGACCTAAATGTTCATTCAATGACACAAATGAACTTATTGGATGCACAAGATTAGTTATAAACCCTAATTGGACAAGAATAAGCCTAGGGAGGACGAAAATGACCTTAATATTCATCCAATGACACAAACACACCTATTGGATGCACAAGATTGGTTAAAAACCCTAATTGGACAAGAATAAGCCTAGGGAGGACGAAAATGACCTTAATATTCATCCAATGACACAAACACACCTATTGGATGCACAAGATTGTTTAAAAACTCTAATTGGACAAGAATAGGCCTATTGAGGACGAAAATGACCTAATTGTTCATTCAATGACACAAATGAACTAATTGGAAGCACAAGATTGTTTAAAAACCCTAATTGGAAAAGAATAAGACTAGAGAAGGACGAAAATGACCTAAATGTTCATACAATGACACAAATGAACTTATTGCATGCACAAGATTGTTTAAAAACTCTAATCGGACACGAATAAGCCTAGGGAGGACCAAAATGACCAAATTGTTCACTCAAAGACACAAATGAACTTATTGGATGCACAGGATTGGTTAAAAACCATAATTGGACAAGAATAAGCCTAGGGAGGATGAAAATGACCTAAATGTTCATCTAATGACACAAATGAACTTATTGGATGCACAAGATTGTTTAAAAACCCTAATTGGACAAGAATAAGCCTAGGTAGGACGAAAATGACCTAAATGTTCATTCAATGACACAAATGAACTTATTGGATGCACAAGATTGGTTAAAAAACGTAATTGGAGAAGAGTAAGCCTAGGGAGGACGAAAATGACCTAAATGTTAATCCAATGACACAAACACACCTAATGGATGTACAAGATCGGTTTAAAACTCTAGTTTGACTAGAAGAAACCTAGGGAGGACAACAATAACGTAAATGTTCATCCAATGACACAAATACACCTAATGGATGCACAAGATTGGTTAAAAACCCTAATTGGACAAGAATAAGCCTAGGGAGGACGAAAATGACCTAAATGTTCATCCAATGACACAAATGAACTTATTGCATGCACGATATTGTTTAAAAACTCTAATTGGACAAGAATAAGCATAGGGAGGACGAAAAAGACCTAATTGTTAATTCAATGACCCAAACACGCCTATTTGATGCACAACATTGGTTAAAAATCCTAATTGGACAAGAATAAGCCTAAGCAGGACGAAAATAACCTAAATGTTCATCCAATGACACAAATGAACTTATTGGATGCACAAGACTGGTTAAAAACCTTAATTGGACAAGAATAAGCCTAGGGAGGACGAAAATGACCAAAATGTTCATCCAATGACACACACACACACCTCTTGGATGCACAAGATTGGTTAAAAACCCTAATTGGACAAGAATAAGCCTAGG
>NW_027334227.1:7863-11122 GCF_000331145.2 Cicer arietinum
GACCTAAATGTTCATCCAATGACACAAACACACCTATTGGATGCACAAGATTGGTTAAAAACCCTAATTGGACAAGAATAAGCATAGGGAGGACGAAAATGACCTAAATGTTCATCCAATGACACAAATGAACTTATTGGATGCACAAGATTGTTTAAAAACCCTAATTGGACAAGAATAAGCCTAAGGAGGACAAAAATGACCTAAATGTTCATTCAATGACACAAATGAACTTATTGGATGCACAAGATTGGTTTAAAACCCTAAATGGAGAAGAGTAAGCCTAGGGAGGACGAGAATGACCTAAATGTTAATCCAATGACCCAAACACACCTATTGGATGCACAAGATTGGTTAAAACACACCTATTGGATGCACAAGATTGGTTAAAACACACCTATTGGATGCACAAGATTGGTTAAAACACACCTATTGGATGCACAAGATTGGTTAAAACACACCTATTGGATGCACAAGATTGGTTAAAACACACCTATTGGATGCACAAGATTGGTTAAAACACACCTATTGGATGCACAAGATTGGTTAAAACACACCTATTGGATGCACAAGATTGGTTAAAACACACCTATTGGATGCACAAGATTGGTTAAAACACACCTATTGGATGCACAAGATTGGTTAAAACACACCTATTGGATGCACAAGATTGGTTAAAACACACCTATTGGATGCACAAGATTGGTTAAAACACACCTATTGGATGCACAAGATTGGTTAAAACACACCTATTGGATGCACAAGATTGGTTAAAAACCCTAATTAGACTAGAATAAACCTAGGGAGGACGAAAATGACCTAAATGTTCATCCAATGACACAAATGAACTTATTGGATGCACAAGATTGGTTAAAAACCCTAATTGGACTAGAATAAACCCAGGGGGGACGGAAATGATCTAAATGTTCATCCAATTACACAAACACACGTATTGGATGCACAAGATTGGTTAAAAACCCTAATTGGACAAGAATAAGCCTAAGGAGGACGAAAATGACCTAAATGTTCATCCAATGACACAAATGAACTTATTGGATGCACAAGATTGGTTAAAAACCCTAATTGGACAAGAATAAGCCTAAGGAGGACGAAAATGACCTAAATGTTCATCCAATGACACAAATGAACTTATTGGATGCACAAGATTGGTTAAAAACCCTAATTGGACAAGAATAAGCCTAAGGAGGACGAAAATGACCTAAATGTTCATCCAATGACACAAATGAACTTATTGGATGCACAAGATTGGTTAAAAACCCTAATTGGACAAGAATAAGCCTAAGGAGGACGAAAATGACCTAAATGTTCATCCAATGACACGAATGAACTAATTGCATGCACAAGATTGTTTAAAAACTCTAATTGGACAAGAATAAGTCTAGGGTGGACAAAAATTACCTAATTGTTCATTCAATGACACAAATGAACTTATTGGATGCACAAGATTGGTTAAAAACCTTAATTGGACAAGAATAAGCCTATAGAAGGACGAAAATGACTTAAATGTTCACTCAATGACACAAATGAACTTATTGGATGCCCAAGATTGTTTAAAAACCGTAATTGGACAAAAGTAAGCCTATGAAGGACGAAAATGACCTAAATGTTCATCCAATGACACAAACACACCTATTGGATGCACAAGATTGGTTAAAAACCCTAATTGGACAAGAATAAGCCTAGGGAGGACGAAAATGACATTAATATTCATCCAATGACACAAACACACCTATTGGATGCACAAGATTGGTTAAAAACCCTAATTGGACAAGAATAAGCCTAGGGAGGACGAAAATGACATTAATATTCATCCAATGACACAAACACACCTATTGGATGCACAAGATAGGTTAAAAACATTAATTGGACAAGAATAAGCCTAAAGAGGACGAAAATGACCCAATTGTTAATTGAATGACACAAATGAACTTATTGGATGCACAAGCTTGGTTAAAAACCCTAATTGGACTCGAATAAACCTAGGGAGGACGAAAATGACCTAAATGTTCATCCAATGACACAAATGAACTAATTGGAAGCAAAAGATTGTTTAAAAACCCTAATTGGACTCGAATAAACCTAGGGAGGACGAAAATAACCTAATTGTTCATTCAATGACACAAATGAACTAATTGGAAGCAAAAGATTGTTTAAAAACCCTAATTGGACAAGAATAAGCATAGGGAGGACGAAAATGACCTAATTGTTCATTCAATGACACAAATGAACTAATTGGAAGCAAAAGATTGTTTAAAAACCCTAATTGGACAGGCATTACCATAGGGAGGAACAAAATGACCTAAATGTTAATCCAATGACACAAATGAACTTATTGGATACACAAGATTGGTTAAAAACCCTAATTAGACTAGAATAAACCTTGGGAGGACGAAAATTACCTAAATGTTCATCCTATGACACAAACACACCTATTGGATGCACAAGATTGGTTAAAAACCCTAATTGGACAAGAATAAGGCTAGGGAGAATGAAAATGACCTAAATGTTCATCCAATGACACAAAGACACCTATTGGATGCACAAGATTGTTTAAAAAGATTAATTGGTAAATAATAAGCCTAGGGAGAACGAAAATGACCTAAATGTTCATTCAAAGACACAAATGAACTTATTAGATGCACTAGATTGGTTAAAAACCCTAATTGGACAAGAATAAGCCTAGGGAGGATGAAAATGACCTAAATGTTCATCCAATGACACAAATGAACTTAATGCATGCACAAGATTGTTTAAAAACTCTAATTGGACAAGAATAAGCCTAGGGTGGACAAAATTACCTAATTGTTCATTCAATGACACAAATGAACTTATTGGATGCACAAGATTGATTAAAAACCTTAATTTGACAAGAATAAGACTAGGGAGGACGAAAATGCCCTAAATGTTCATCCAATGACACAAATGAACTTATTGGATGCACAAGATTGGTTAAAAACCCTAATTAGACTAGATTAAACCTAGGGAGGACGAAAATGACCTAAATGTTCATCCAATGACACAAATGAACTTATTGCATGCACAAGATTGTTTAAAAACCCTAATTGGTAAAGAATAAGCCTACGGAGAACGAAAATGACCTAAATGTTCATCCAGTGACACAAGATTATTTAAAAAGACTAATTGGACTAGAATAAGCCTAGGGAGGAAGAAATGGCCTAAATGTTAATACAATGACACAAATGAACTTATTGGATGCACAAGATTGGTTAAAAACCCT
>NW_027334228.1:0-263 GCF_000331145.2 Cicer arietinum
TGGACCGAAATCCGTATTTTCGAACAAGATGATTGCTATTATTTGAAATCTGACGCGGAACCCAGAACTCGGTTATAAATTTAGGAAAAGAATGCTATAAGGGTCTCGCGGTCCTCGATTTCATCTGGGCTTTTCGGGCGATTTTTGTACCTCCCGACAAAAATAGACCGAAATCCGTATTTTTTAACAAGACAATTGCTAGTGTTTGAAATCTGAGGCGGAACCCGAAACTCAGTTATAAATTTAGGAGAAGAATACTATAA
>NW_027334228.1:531-1237 GCF_000331145.2 Cicer arietinum
TTATAAATTTTGGAGAAGAATGCTATTAGGGTATCTCGGTCCTCGATTTCATCTAGACTTCTCGGGCGATTTTCGTACCACTCGACAAAAATGGACTAAAATATGTATTTTCGGCCAAGACTTGGGCTTGTGTTTGAAATCTAGAGCGGAACTCGAAACACAATTATAAATTTTGGAGAAGAATGCTATAAGGGTCTCCTGGTCCTCGATTTCATCTGTACTTTTCAAACGATTTTCATACGATCCAACTAAAATTGACCGAAATCGGTATTTTCGAAAAACACTATTGCTAGTGTTTAGAATCTGACGCAGAACCCGAAACACAATTATATATTTTGTAGAAGAATGATATAACGGTCCTAGATTTCATCTCGACTTTTCGGGCGACTTTCGTACCACCAGACTAAAATAAACCGAAATCCGTATTTTCAAACAAGATGATTGTTAGTGTTTGAAATCTGGACAGAACCCGAAACACAGTTATAAATTTAGAAGAAGAATGCTATAAGGGTCTCTCAGTCCTCGATTTCATCTAGAATTTTCCTGCGATTTTCGTAGCACCTGACTAAAATGAACCGAAATCCATATTTTCGGAATAAACGACGGCTAGTGTTTGAAATATGTCAAGAAACCGAAAGCACATTTATAAATTTTGGAGAAGAATGTTATAAGGGTCTCCAGGTCCTCGATTTCATCTTGACTTTTC
>NW_027334229.1:0-627 GCF_000331145.2 Cicer arietinum
ACAAGATTGATTAAAAACCCTAATTGGACAAGAATAAACCTAGGGAGAACGAAATGACCTAAAATATTTTCCTATGACACAAACACAACTATTGGATACACAAGATTCGTTAAAAACCCTAATTGGACAAGAATAAGCCTAGGGAGGACGAAAATAACCAAAATGTTAATCCAATGACACAAACACACCTATTCGATGCACAAGATTGATTAAAAACCCTAATTGGACAAGAATAAGCCTAGGGAGGACGAAAATAACCAAAATGTTAATCCAATGACACAAACACACCTATTCGATGCACAAGATTGATTAAAAACCCTAATTGGACAAGAATAAGCCTAGGGAGGACGAAAATAACCAAAATGTTAATCCAATGACACAAACAAACCTATTGGATGCACAAAATTGGTTAAAAACCCTAATTGGACAAGAATAAGCCTATGGATGATGAAAATGACCTAAATGTTAATCCGATGACACGAATGAACTTATTGGATGCACAAGATTGGTTAACAACCCTAATTGGACAAGAATAACCCTAGGGAGGGAGAAAATGACCTAAATGTTCATCCAATGACACAAACACACCTATTGGATGCACAAGATTGGTTAAAAACCCTAATTGGA
>NW_027334229.1:662-1127 GCF_000331145.2 Cicer arietinum
CTAAATGTTCATCCAATGACACAAACACACCTATTGGATGCACAAGATTGATTAAAAACCCTAATTGGACAAGAATAAGCCTAGGGAGGACGAAAATGACCTATAATATCATCCTATGACTATTGGATGCACAAGATTGATTAAAAACCCTAATTGGACAAGAATAAACCTTGGGAGGACGAAAATGACCTAAATGTTCCTCCAATGACACAAACACACCTATTCGATGCAAAAGATTGATTAAAACCCTAATTGGACAAGAATAAACCTTGGGAGGACGAAAATGACCTAAATGTTCCTCCAATGACACAAACACACCTATTCGATGCAAAAGATTGATTAAAACCCTAATTGGACAAGAATAAGCCTTGGGATTACGAAAATGACCTAAATGTTCATCCAATGACAGAAACACACCTATTGGATGCACAAGATTGATTAAAAACCCTAATTGGACAAGAATAA
>NW_027334229.1:21188-21424 GCF_000331145.2 Cicer arietinum
AAAACCCTAATTGGACAAGAATAAACCTAGGGAGAACGAAAATGACCTAAATGTTCATCTAATGACACAAACAAACCTATAGGAGGCACGATATTGGTTAAAAACCTTAATTGGAAAAGAATAAGACTAGGTAGGACGAAAATGACCTAAATGTTCATCCAATGATACAAAGCAACCTATGGGATGCACAAAATTGTTTAAAAACCCTAATTGTAGAAGAATAAGCCAAGGGATGA
>NW_027334230.1:0-3772 GCF_000331145.2 Cicer arietinum
GCACGTTTTTCTTATCCTTTCTCTTTATTTTGATATTGCTTGAATGCTTAATCTTGAATGTTTGAATTGGTGAATTTCTGTATTGATAAATATTATGAATAAGCATTATATATGTACTCTTATATTGATAATTCATGCAACTGTGAATCTTTGTTCCTGAATAAATTCCGCAACCGATTATTGTTAATCTGATAAATAATCTTGTAAAAATAGTATAGACATTTCTCATAAATTAATAAATGTGTTTCGGGTTCCACGTCAAATTTCAAACACTAGCCCTCGTCTGGTCCGAAAATATAGATTTCGGTCCATTTTAGTTAGGTGGTACGAAAATCGCCCAAAAAGTCCAGATGAAATCGAGGACCGGAAGACCCTTACAACATTCTTCTCCTAAATTTATAACAGTGTTACGGATTCCACATCAGATTCTTGTAAAAATAGTATAGACATTTCTCATATTTTTTTAACAAATAGAGGCCATAATTTCCAACAAAGTCCAGAGGAAATCGAGGACCGGGAGACCCTTAAAGCATTCTTCTCCAAAATTAATAAATGTGTTTCGGGTTCCACGTCAAATTTCAAATACTAGCCCTCGTCTGGTCCGAAAATATAGATTTCGGTCCATTTTAGTTAGGTGGTACGAAAATCGCCCGAAAAGTCCAGATGAAATCGAGGACTGGGAGACCCTTACAACATTCTTCTCCTAAATTTATAACAGTGTTACGGATTCCACATCAGATTTCAAGCACTAGCCATCATCTAGTCCGAATAATATATTTAAGTCCATTTTTTTCGAGGGGGAAGAAAATCGTCCGTAAAGTCCAGATGAAATCGAGGACTTGGACACTCTGGTAGGATTCTTCTTCTAAATTTAAAATTGTGCTTCGGGTTCCGTGTCAGATTTCAAAAACTAGCCTTCGTCTTGTACAAAAATACAGATCTCAGTCCATTCTAGTCAGGTAGTACGAAAATCGCCCGAAAAGTCCAGATGAAATCGAGGACAGACAGACCCTTATAGCATTCTTCTTCTAAATTTATAAAAGTATTTCGGGTTCCGCGTCAGATTTCAAACACTAACAACCGTCTTGATTTAAAATACGGATTTCGGTCCATTTTGTCGGGTGGTACGAAAATCGCCCGAAAAGCCCTAGTGAAATCGAGGACCGGGAGACCGTTATAGCATTCTTCTCCTAAATTTATAACCGAGTTTCGGGTTCCGCATCAGATTTCAAACACTAGCAATCATCTTGTTCGAAATTACAGAGTTCGGTCCATTTGTTCTATGGTGGTACGAAAATCACCCAAAAGTCCAGATGCAACCGAGGACCAGGAGACTTTGAAAGCATTCTTCCGCAAAATTTATGACGGGTTTTTAGGTTCTGCGCCAGATTTCAAACACTTGCCATCGTCTGGTCTGAAAATATAGATTTCGGTCTTTTTTTGTCGAGGGGTAAGAAAATCGCTTGAAAAGTCCAGATGAAATCCAGAACCGAGAGACCCTTATAGCATTTTTTTCCTAAATTGATAATTGTGTACCGAGTTCCGTGTTGGATTTAAAACACTAGCCATTGTTTTGTTCAATAATACGAATTTCTGTCCATTTCAGTCAGGTGGTACGAAAATCATCCGAAAATACCAAATCGAGGACCGAGAGACCCTTATAGCATTCTTCTCCTAAATATATAACAATGTTTTCGATTCCGTGTCAAATTTTAAACACTAGCCATCGTCTGGTCTGAAAATATAGATTTTGATCCATTTTTGTCGAGTTACAAAAATAGCCTGAAAAGTCCAGATGAAATCGACGACCGAGAGACCGTTATAGCATTCTTCTCCAAAATTTATAACTGAGTTTCATGTTCCGCGTCAAATTTACAAACACTAGCCCTCGTCTGTTCCGGAAATACTGATTTCGGTCCATTTTGGTCGGGTGTTATGAATATCGCCCGAAAAGTCTAGATGAAATCGAGGACTGGGAAACCCTTATAGCATTCTTATCCAAAATTTATAACTATGTTTCAGGTTCCCCAACAGATTTAAAACACTAGCTATCGTTTGGTTCGAAAATACATATTTTGGTTCATTTTTATCGAGGGGTACGAAAGTTGCCCGAAAAGTCCAGATGAAAACAAGGAGAAGAAGATTCTTGTAGCATTCATCTCCTAAATTTATAATTTAGTTTCGGGTTCTACGTCAGATTTTCAAACACTAGCCATTATCTGGTCCGAAAATACGAATTTCGGTCCATAGTTATCGGGTGGTACGAAAATCGCCTAAAAAGTCCAGAGGAAATCGAGGACCCGGAGACCCTTAAAGCATTCTTCTCCAAAATTAATAAATGTGTTTCGGGTTCCACGTCAAATTTCAAACACTAGCCCTCGTCGGGTCCGAAAATATAGATTTCGGTGCATTTTTGTTAAGTGGTACGAAAATCGCCCGAAAAGTCCAGATGAAATCGAGGAACGGGAGACCCTTACAACATTCTTCTCCTAAATTTATAACATTGTTTCGAATTCCGCATCAGATTTCAAGCACTAGCCATCGTCTAGTCCGAATAATATATTTCGGTCCATTTTTTTCGAGGGGGAAGAAAATCGTCCGAAAAGTCCAAATGAAATCGAGGACTTGGATACTCTGATAGGACTCTTCTTCTAAATTTAAAATTATGTTTCGGGTTCCGTGTCAGATTTCAAAAACTAGCCATCGTCTTGCACAAATATACGAATTTCGTTCCATTCTAGTCGGGTAGTACGAAAAGTCCAGATGAAATCGAGGACAGACAAACCCTTATTGCATTCTTCTTCTCAATTTATAACAGTGTTTTGGGTTCCGCGTCAGATTTCAAACACTAAAAACAGTCTTGATTTAAAATACGGATTTCGGTCCATTTTTGTCGGGTGGTACGAAAATAGTCCGAAAAGCCCTGATGAAATCGAGGACCGGGAGACCCTTATAGCATTCTTCTCCAAAATTTATAATTGTGTTTCGGGTTCCGCGTGAGATTTCAAACACAAGCAATCCTCTTGTTCGAAAATACAGAGTTCGGTCCATTTCTTGTATGGTGGTATGAAAATCACCCAAAATTCCAGATGCAACCGAGGACCAGGAGACCTTGAAAGCATTCTTCTCCAAAATTTACGACTGGTTTTTAGGTTCTGTGCCAGATTTCAAACACTTGCCATCGTCTGATCTGAAAATATAGATTTCCGTCCTTTTTTGTCGAGGGGTAAGAAAATCGCTTGAAAAGCCCAGATGAAATCTAGGACCTAGAGATCCTTATAGCATTTTTTTTTTCTAAATTGATAACTATGTACCGAGTTCCGTGTTGGATTTCAAACACTAGCCATTGTTTTGTTCAATAATACGAATTTCTGTCCATTTCAGTCAGGTGGTACGAAAATCATCCGAAAATACCAGATAAAATCGAGGACCGGGAGACCCTTATAGCATTCTTCTCCTAAATATATAACAATGTTTTGGATTCCGTGTCAAATTTCAAACACTAGCCATCGTCTGGGCCGAAAATATAGATTTTGATCCATTTTTGTCGAGTTACGAAAATAGTCTGAAAAGTCCAGATGAAATCGACGACCGAGAGACCGTTATAGCATTCTTCTCCAAAATTGATAACTGAGTTTCAGGATCCGCGTCAAATTTACAAACACTAGCCCTCGTCTGTTCCAGAAATACTGATTTCGGTCTATTTTTGTCGGGTGTTATGAATATCGCCCGAAAAGTCCAGATGAAATCGAGGACTGGGAAACCCTTATAG
>NW_027334230.1:3798-5946 GCF_000331145.2 Cicer arietinum
CCCGAAAAGTCCAGATGAAATCGAGGACCGGGAGACCCTTAAAATTGAAAAACTAGCCATCGTTTTGTACAAAAATACGGATTTCGGTCCATTCTAGTCGGGTAGTACGAAAATCGCCCGAAAAGTCCAGATGAAATCGAGGACCGGGAGACCCTTAAAATTGAAAAACTAGCCATCGTTTTGTACAAAAATACGGATTTCGGTCCATTCTAGTCGGGTAGTACGAAAATCGCCCGAAAAGTCCAGATGAAATCGAGGACAGACAGACCCTTATAGCATTCTTCTTCTCAATTTATAACAATGTTTTGGGTTCCGCGTCAGATTTCAAACACTAGCCATCGTCTTGTTGGAAATTACGGATTTCCGTCCATTTTTTTTAGGGTGTACAAAAATCACCTGAAAAGTCGAGATGAAATCGAGGATCGGGTGACCTTTATAGCATTCTTCTCCTAAATATATAACAATGTTTCTCACTTCGGGTCAGATTTCAAAAACTAGCCATCGTTTGTTCTGAAAATACAGATTTTGGTCCATTTTTGTCGACGGGTAAGAAAATTGCCCGAAAAGCCAGATGAAATTGATGACCGATAGACCCTTATAACATTCTTCATCTAAATTTCTAACTGTGTATCGGTTTCCGCGTCAGAATACAAACTCATGCCTTTGTCTTGCTCGAAAATACGGATTTTGGTCTATTTTAATCGGGTGGTACGAAATCGCCTGAAAAGTCCAAATGAAATCGAGGACCGAGAGACCCTTATAGCATTCTTCTTCTAAATTTATAATTGTTTCTCGGGTTCTGCGTCATATTTCAAACACTAGCCATAGTCTTTTTCGAAAATACGAATTTCAGTCCATTTTAGTTGAATCGTATGAAAATTCCCCGAAAAGTCCAGATTAAATCGACCCCTCAACAAATTTCGGTCCAAAATTTATAATTGTGTTTCGGGTATTGTCCTAGATTTCAAATACTAATCATCGTCTGGTCCTAAAATCCCAGATGAAATCAAGGCTCGGGAGACCCTTATAGCATTCTTCTCCTAAATTTATAACTGAGTTTCGGGTTCCGCGTCAGATTTTAAAAACTAGCAATCATCTTGTTTGAAAATACGGATTTCAATCCATTTTTTGTCGGGTGGTACGAAAATCAACCGAAAAATCCAGATGAAATCGAGGACCGGGAGACCCTGATAGCATTCTTCTCCAAAATTTATTAATTGTTTTTTGGTTCCGCGCCAGCTTTCAAACATTTGCCATCGTCTGGTCCGTAAATATAGATTTCGGTCCTATTTTGTCGAGGGGTAAGAAAATCGCCTGAGCATTCTTATAGCATTCTTCTCCTAAATTTATAATTGTGTTTCGAGTTCCATGTCGGAGTTCAAACACTAGCCATTGTTTTGTTCAAAAATACGAATTTCGGTCCATTATAGTCAGGTGCTACGAAAATCACTCGAAATTCTAGATGAAATCGAGGACCGGAAGACCCTTATAGAATTCATCTCCTAAATACATAACATTGTTTTGGATTCCGAGTCAGATTTCAAACACTAGCCATCGTTTGGTCCGAAAATATAGATTTTGGTCCATTTTTTTCGAGGGGTACGAAAATCGCCTGAAAAGTCCAGATGAAATCGACGACCGCGAGATCGTTATAGCATTCTTCTTCTAAATTTATTATTGTATTTCGGGTTCCATGTCAAGTGTTCGGTCTAGTGGTATGAAAATCGCCCGAAAAGAACAGATGAAATCGAGGACTGGGAGACCTTTATAGCATTCTTCTCAAAAATTTATAACTGTGTTTCAGGTTCCACGTCAAATTACAAACACTAGCCCTCGTCTGTTCCAAAAATTCTAATTTATGTCCATTTTTGTCGGGTGGTATGAATATCGCCCGGAAAGTCTAGATGAAATCGAGGACCAGGAAACCCTTATAGCATTCTTCTCCAAAATTTATAACTTTGTTTCGGATTCCGCAGCAAATTTCAAACACTAGCTATCTCCTGGTTCGAAAATACAGATTTTGGTCCATTTTGTTGAGGGGTACGAAAATTTCCTGAAAAGTCCAGATGAATTCGAGTAGAAGAAGATTCCTGTAGCATTCTTCTCCTAAATTTATAACTGAGTTTCGGGTTCTGCGTCAGATTTTCA
>NW_027334231.1:0-11472 GCF_000331145.2 Cicer arietinum
TCCTCAAAACCAACATCAAGAAAAAATCTTAGCACCACTTAGAATAATTCCAAAAATAACTTCTGACTATATCAACACATAATAACTACCCCTGATCTGACAACTTAGAAAAATAACCCCGACGCATGATCAGATAACGACTCCTAACCAACAGGTTGACCTACAACCTAAACCAAAAGCTTTACAACCCCAAAGAAATCCAAATCAAAGCTCTGATACCACAATTGTAACACCACGATTTTTAATAGCTCGAGTGTATTTTTTTTTTAAAACAAATTCATAAAAACAAAGAAAGAAATACCTTTGGATAAATATTTCAGTCGTAACACAACGACAAAAGTCAATAGTATTTACAAGCAGCATAATAGTTTTTGAAAAAAAAAATCCAAAGTAGTTAAACATCAAAATACACTGGGGCTATGAGGCCTACCAGACATAGCTCACACCCCAGGGGTATTCTCAACAAACACCTGTACAAAAGCACTGCCCCAAGAATTTTAACTCCCCCATGTCACATCAAAAAGTGGTACATGGACCCATCAAAAGAAAATGTCAAGCTGAAAATATTGGTATAGGTACAGTCTTCCAAATTCAAATATCTACAACCGCAAAAGAAAGACAACTAGTCCCTATACAACCACCTAATCTGATCATACTACAAGAAAAAACTATACAACCCGGGTGATCTCCACGCGCCCCGCAAGATCCTCCTGACACAGCTCCAGTCAGGTATGTCCAACTACCTTCCCATCCACAAGGTACTAACCGGTGGGAAGATCATGGTTCTCATATGAGGGCAAAGCCCTGATTTCCACAATAATTGAAAAGGGTCACCAAACGAAATTAACAATTAACATATATCATTTAGATTTCAATGCATAAAATAACCTTTCAACTTAGCATGCACCTTGAAAGGGTTTGCATATGCCAAACATGCATAAAAAAAGTTGAAAAATGAAGTTGTAAACAAAACTGCACTATCGTATTCGAATACAACATCTATGTATTCGAATAAAGGGTTGTTTCAGAAGTCAGTAGCAAAAACATGATGCTTGTATTCGACTACACAGTTGTTTCATAAGTCAGTAGCAAAAACATGATGCTTGTATTTGACTACAAGCCTCTTGTATTCAAATACACATCAAAAAAACAGCAGAAAATAGCAAAAATCAGCTTTTAAAGAGGTTTTGCAATCTATCAACACTTGCACACAAATCAAAACAATCACACTTAGCAATTATGGCATAATCACAACAACAACTTGAGTTTACACACGCAATCATAACATTAAATCAAACATGACTCGCGAGGTTTCTCAATCAATCAACACTTGCACACAAATCAAAACAATCACACTTAGCAATTATGGCATAATCACAACAACAACTTGAGTTTACACACGCAATCATAACATTAAATCAAACATGACTCGCGTGCCAAGCACCCTAATGCAATGCGTATATGCCAAAAGGCATGGCCTCAGAATTCCAATCAAAACCCTCCTCGAAGGGCCGTAAATCATAATTGTACCGCCAATCACAGGTTGAAGTACTAAATTACAGAGGTGCCACCTATCACGGGTCAACATGATTTAATAAAAACGTAAATCGTAAATGTACCGCCTATCACAGGCTGAAGTACTATTTACCGAGGTGCCACCTATCACGGGTCAGCACGATTTACCAAAAATGTGTAGTCTATCGCGGACCTTACACGACGCGACAATCCCCACAAGGATAAGATGAACCAACAAATCACTTGGCATCATCTCGTGGCCCATCCGGTCACCACTATCACCATGGCCCATCTGATCGCCATGTACAATGAAATGCATGAGCATACTCTGAATCTATCAATGACAATCATTAAGTAAATACAGATATTAAAAGATTCTCCATTTTTAATAGTCATTTAACACTAATGATTTTCAAATTCCACACAGAGCATACTCAAACATTTATTTTCCACCACACCCATCAAATTTAATCCATAATTTACATTAAATTCGATCAATTCAAAAACCACAAAATCCACACCAAGTTCAATCATCAATCATCATGAATATCCATAAAACTCTAACATAACTCATGCCAAACTAATTTTCACAAACCACAATTTAAACACATCAAATTTATTTTCCTCAACAACACACATAGATGAATCAAATTCGTTTTCCACGAAAACACTCATCAATTTCACCAAAAACCCAACTCCAAACTTTCACCCATAAAAGCATTAAATTCATTTTCCCCAAATCTACACTTCAAACCCAACAAATTTATTTTCCACACAACCAAAAATAAGTCCCTAAATGGAAACTAAAAGTTTGGAAGGAGCCCTTACTCTAACGGTAGCTTTTACGAGTGATTACGGTACCGCGAATAATTCCGGTAAAAACTTCGTTCGCGTCGTCGCTTCCAAAGTGGACTCACTAGAACTGTAGCGGGAAGATGAGCAAATTTCCCTTCTATCTCTTCGCAAAATAAAGCTTAGATCTAGAATAAACGTGAGGGTTTGTGTTTGATGGTTTTGAAACCCCTAACACCATTTTTCTTCGTTTTCGAATCAAACAAGAAGAATGAAGTTGAGAAATCTTTGTTTTCTAACCCCCAAGCCTTGGGTTTCCTTTCTTGAAGCAAAAGATGCTAAAAAATTAAGAATGTAGAAGGAAGAAAGACGGAGGAAACGCGTTGCAGAGAGGGAGAAAAGTTCCGTGTTTTATTTCCTTTTTCTTTTCTTTCCATTTCCTTTTCCTTTTGTTTTTCCATTCTTTTGTTTTCTTTCTTTTCCTTTTCCTTTCTTTTTCCCTCCAAACACACACACACACACACACATATATATATATATATATATATATATATATATATATATTAATTATAACTTAACAAATATCTAAAATATCTAGATATTTATCAAAATTTCTATTTCACCCATAACCTCTCAAACCATTTGATAAAAATATCTACTCTCGTTGCAACTCAATCGACATATACAATTTTCAGCAACCCGAGATATTTTTAACAAAACTGCCAAGAATTAAATTCTTCGTAACCTAAATAAATTATGCTTCGACAAAAGATTCACTGTACTTAATCTAATTTATTTATCGACGAATAATTTTAATCAGGGCATCAAAAGATATTTTTGGGTATTAAACTCACAAAATAAAAATAACTTGGCTAAAAAGCCTTAGAGTTCAATACCAAAATACACTAAAATACATAAATTAGAATTTAAAACTATGGGTCTTACATTTGCTTCCTTTCTTCTTCTTCATCTTCTTTGCTTCCTTTTGCCAAAAGTAAAGAAACCCAAGGCTTGGTGGGTGAGAAAGGAAATAATTTATCAGCTTCATTCTTCTTCTTGGATTCGAAAACAAAGAAAAACGGTGTTGGTAATTTCAAAACCGTCAAACGCAAACCTCCACATTTCTTCTAGATCCAAGCTTCGTTTCGAGAAGTGATAGAAGGGAAAGTTGTTTACCTCCACGCTATGGTGCTAGTGAGCCAACTTTGGGAGCGATGACGCGATCGAAGTTTTTACCGAAATAAATCGTGGGACCGTAATCGCTTGTTAAAGCTACCGTTAAGGTAAGGACCTTATATGTGAGATTGTGGAAAAGAAATTTGATGTATTTGAGGTGTGAACTTGTGGAAAATAAATTTATTTTGATTATGTGTGAATTAGTGGAATTTGTTTTCGGTGTGTTTTGAAGTGTGGTTTGTGATGATTTATGTTTGTTGTGATTGATGTGTTCATAATTAATATAACGAATTTTTGAGATGTGTTTTATGTGGAAAAATGAATTGATATGATTTGGTGTGAATTGTGGATTGAATTTGAGAAAATGTTTGAGTATGCTCTGTGTGGTATTTGAAAATCATTAGTGTTCAATGAGTATTAAAAATGGGGAATCTTTTAATAGCTGCATTTATTTAATGATTGTTGTGGAAAGAGTTAGAGTATGCTCATGCATTTCGTAGTACATAGCGACCGGATGGGCCATGGAGTTAGTGGTGACTGGATGGGCCACAAGACGATTCCATGTGGTATGTTGGTTCATCTTATCCTTGCGGGAATTATCGCATCGTGAAGGTCTGCGATAGACTGAACATTTTTGTAAATCGGGATAGGTGGCATCTCGCTAAATAGTACTACTAGCCTGTGATAGGTCGTACATTTACGATTTATGTTTTTAATAAATCGTGTTGACCCGTGATAGGTGGCACCTTGGTAATTTAGTACAAGGCCGAGTCATGTTTGATTTAATGTTATGATTGTGTGTGCATACTCAGTTGTTGTTGTGATTATGCCTTAATTGCTAAGTGTGGTTGTTTTGGATTTGTTTTTAAGTGTTGATTGATTGCGAAACCTTTTCGAAACGTTTCAAAACTGATTTCTGCACTTTTTCTAATGTGTATTCGAATACAGATGTCCTGATTTGGCTACTGACTTCAGAAACAACATTGTATTCGACTACAAGAATGTTGTATTCGAATACAGTGGTGTTGTTTTTGTGCTTACATCTTGTCTCGTATTCGACTATATCCTGTCTCGTAGTCGACTACATATGTGTTGTTTTTGCTACTGACTTATGAAATAGCCTTGTATTCGAATACAAGGATGCTGTATTCGAATACGACAATGCAATTTTGTTAAAAACTTAATTTTTCAACTTTAATTATGCATGTTTGGCATATGAAAACCCTTTCAAGGAGTATGCTAAGATGAAATGTTATTTTGTGCATTTAAAATTTAAATGCTAAGTGTTATTTGTTAATTTCGGTTGGTGAACTTTACAATTATTGTGGAAATCTAGGCTTTGCCCTCAGATGAGAACCATGATCGTCCTACCGAGTAGTACCCTAGAGATGGACACGTAGTTAGACATACCTGACCGGTGCTGTGTCAGAAGGATCTTGCGGGGCGCGCGGAGATCACTCGGCTTGTATAGTTTTTTGTAGCATGATCAGATTAGATGGTTGTATAGAGGATATATGTCTTTCTTTTGGTGGATGTTTTATTTCAATTTGGAAGAGTGTACCTATACCTCATATTGTTAGCTAGACTTTTATTTTGATGGGTCCATGTACCACTTTTTGATGTGACGTGGGGGAGTGAAAATTCTTGGGGCAGTGCTTTTGTACAAGTGTATGTCGAGAATACCCTAGGGGTATGAGCTATGTCTGATAGGCCTCATAGCCCCGATGTATTTTGCTATTTAAATACTTTGGACTTTTATTTCGAAAACTATTGCTGCTACTTGTAAATATTTGTTGACTTTTGTCGTTATGTTACGACTTAAATATTTTATCCAAAGGCATTTCTTTCCTTTATTTATGAAATTCGATTTCTGTTTGTTTTACAAAAAAAAAGGGTTGTTACAATTGAAATTCTTTGTTTTAAAAAAAAATACACTCGCACTGTTAAAAATCAGGGTGTTATAATTATCTAATAATATAAAAGAAAGCTTTGAGGAATGACCTGTTTTGGTAGACTTGCATCAGAAGTTTCTAAGTTTGCATTTTGTGACATTTCCTAGAATGAGACCGAATATGTGCTCTAATTAAGTCCTTACTTCTATGAGATCCTATTACCTTTACATACACAATAACTCACAAGGTTTAGGCGGTTGGCGTGAGGGAAGAGATGAGTTCAACCGAAGTTACCTCAATGGGAGGCACCAAGGAATAGAGTATCTATATGCATACCAGTCGAAATCACATCCAACTCTATTGATTACCCGTTTCATCCACAGCTTAGTACTCACACTTGATCCCGAGGAAAAACATATCTAAGTTAATTTCAAAACTCAATAACTTAAGTAAAAGTAATATTTCAACTCAACTAACACAATGTTGAAATTATACTATTATTTACATTCCTTGTCCTACAATTAGGGGTGTTCATGATACAAAAATTGAACTGAATTGGACAACATTACTAGTTTCGTTTAGTTTTTGAAAACCATTTTCGAAACAAGTTCAGTGTAGTTCTGAACCGATTGAAACTGGTTTATAAATATATATCACTTTAATATTATGAACAAGTTTTTAGCTAAAATCGATTTCGAACTAGTTCTTCGGAAAAATAACTTTGAAATTCTTTTGACAAAACAATATCGATTTTTTTTTCTCGGGAAAAATAGATGTAAAAAATTTCCCAATAAAAAGTTTCTAATATTTTTCGAAAAAATTTTTGAAATTCTTTTGGCCCAAAATTTTCAAGAAATTTTTTTCAAAAAAATATTCCAATAAAAAAGTGTTTCGATATTTTTTGAAAAAAAATGTTTCTCGATTTTTCTTAAAAAATGATTTAATTTATTTTTCAAGAAAATAAAATCGACATTTTTTTATTTTTATTTTTTGAAAAAAAATGTTTCTCGATTTTTCTTAAAAAATGATTTAATTTATTTTTCAAGAAAATAAAATCGACATTTTTTTATTTTTATTTTTTGAAAAAAAATGTTTCTCGATTTTTCTTAAAAAATGATTTAATTTATTTTTCAAGAAAATAAAATCGACATTTTTTTATTTTTATTTTTTGAAAAAAAATGTTTCTCGATTTTTCTTAAAAAATGATTTAATTTATTTTTCAAGAAAATAAAATCGACATTTTTTTATTTTTATTTTTTGAAAAAATAAATTTTGAGAATTTTCAAAGAAAAATCTTAATTAAAATAAAAAAAAATTAAAATTGTTAAACTTGTTTTTGGTGCATTGCAATACAATTTATCAATATGGTCTAATTAACCATATATTTTGTACACCCCTACCTACAAATACATGACATGGATAAACATCATTGATACACCGAATAATTTGTACCCAAATATATATAAAAAATTCCAATTTAGATTGTAGTTTACTCCAAACAATTCTTATAAGTGCATTTCAAGGAAAATTTCAAATCAGACAGTAAAACAAAATAAAACCTACTATTAAGGTAGAAAGTTATTGTATCAAAACTTTGAAGCAAATCTAACAATTCTCTAATGCTTCTCATTTTAATACCATCAATATTTATGAAACTTTCATAAACTTTTAAATTCGAAACAGCTATTCTAAAATGACATTTAGCATACAACCACCACCATTATATAATTCATTAGCACAACCTCACACATATCACATATTATTAAAACAAATTTCAATCAATCAAGGAAATTTGTTAAAATAGGTAAGTATAATTCTATTTTCACTTTTATGACTACGACTCATTATTTTCTATGTCAAGTACTCTTAAATTAATTTTCTCTAAGAGATTACCTCAAGTTTATATCTCAATTATAAAACATCTAAAAAATATTCTTAGTAACTCACAGTAGTATAAAATCATCATTCAAGGATTGAACACATATATACATATGTTGTGTGAAGTAAATAATACATAGTGACAATTATGTGCTCATCCAAATTTATTTATTTATTAAAATATAAATTCAAGAAAATAATGGAAACATACAAGACAAGAAGAAAATTAGAAAGATCAATTAGAAAACAAACAAACAAATTATATATTTCAGACGTTGAAACCATACAAGTGAAGAGAGATAAAAAAAAACCTTTTAGGTTAATTAAAAGAAAATAATTGAAAAAGTTATGGAGACTACAAATAGCTAGGTTGCAAGATGACTTTTTAAAATTAGAATTGACATTGTAACAATACTTATCTTCGAAGTTTACAAAACATGCACAAAATTTTGCAAACTACTATTTCATCTGTTATGTTACAATATATCGTGTCATATGGATTCAAGTTAATCATATCAAATGAGAGATATTCATATAGAAGGTACTTCCAGATAGTTATTATTAAATATTTTGATCCCCATTTCAATAGTGGAAATTTTAGTTATTACAAGTTCTAAGTATTGATAAGTCAAATGTCAACTACGATAATGTCATTAGTCATAATAGGACATGGATACAAGGTGTAAATCATTCATGATATGGTTATTTTACATTAAAAAAAAAACTTACTTTCAATTCAAGAAGCATGACATGTTAAAGGAAGTAGAACGAAAAGCGATCAACTCATAATAGAAATGCAACTCAAAACTCATATCATCTTAACTGTGACTATCAGTTCGACAACTCATAACTTTATATTCAATCATCATTAATATTCTCAACAACAATAAGATATTAGAAATAAAAATGTCATATATTGTTCTTACTCTAACAAAATCACCATAAAGGAAAATTAGTAAAACCCTCAATTTGTTGTATTTTACCTCTATGCTATTTCATTCTATACACAGAAATTTATTCCTAACATAATATATGTAATAAAAATTTCAATAAAATATTGCATGAAGTAGTTTATAACTTACTCAATAAATATTACTAAAATAAAGGAGAAGTTATAAAAGTCATGTATTAACAAAATATAGACTCCTTAATATTATAAGGCTTAAAAATAGAAACAGTTTTAATTCAAAATATCTTCTAATTATTTTGTAAATTCTTGAAATAACTTAGAATACTAAAATATTTACAAACTTTAAAAAAACTTTCAAGTGAAACTTAATTAAACTATAAGTCTAATATAGACTCAAGATGTTATCAGATTCATAATATTGAAGGACTGGTGAGCAATTCGAATACTCCTCATATTTTTCACGTTTACTTGTTATTTGGAAAACATCACCCTCAACATAATGAGCATAAAACTCAATAACATAGATTTAATAAAAACAATTATTGATATTTCTTAGCCAAACCGGTGTGTTAAACATGAAAAATCCTCTCGACAACTATACCTTAATTTAATAAAATATTATTTCTTTATAAGTTATACTCAAATACCTCTTCTACCTCTAGCATCAATTCTTTCAAGCAATTTAGACTGCTAGATATGAATAATCTAATGACTTAAATTCTACATAATAAGTAAGTCATAAAGACTATACTCGTTTCACCCAATGCCTTCTACTAGAATAATCTTTTTTTGGATAAGATTGAATATAATTAAGCCCATAAGTGGTGTCCAACTTACATTCGCTCCCGTCGTATTTAGATGGAAAATTTATCTTTATATATATATATATATATATATACACACACACATACACACAATTTGTTTTACTCAAAATTAATGTATATAATTCAAGTTATGATATTATAAAGTCAACAACATTATATAATAATTTTATGGCAGAACACTCGTATTTACAATATTACTGAGTCATTTCTATATTTAGTATAATCATAAATTTTAACATGATAAAATTACTCTATGTCTTCTTTTAGATCGAACTAGTTTAACTAAAAAACAATTTTCCTAGATCAAGATTTAAATATTTTAACATGACTAGTGAAGAGTAACTTATAAAACAAAACAATCCACTTAATAAAATCACGAAAATTTATAAAATTAATATAAATTTATAAAAATTTACTGTAACAAAGTAATAGAAATAAGATTTCAAGTCTAATTAATTTTACTCAAAACCAATTCATATTGCTTTTGTTATAGCCATTTTAAATCAACTACGTCCTAATCTTTTTATGCAGAAAACACTATAACTTTACCAATTTAATTAAAATATAAAACGATGATTGTGGAAAATTTAAAATATCTAGTTTATAAATATAATATTAATTATGCATAATAGACATTCAATTAATATAGTATAATAAAATAAGGTATATAGATACAAAAATGGAACTATATATTTTTTTTTTCAACTTAGAACACCTTTTTCTCTTTCAATTTTCAACGAAAATTAGTGAAACCGGTACCTATTTCAAGAAAATTAAGTATTGTTTCCAACGAGACATAAATCAACTCCTAAAACTATTTATGAAAAAAGTTATGAACAAACTATTGAAGGGGTACCATACGTATTCAAAGACAAAATTATACTAATTTAATTTCAAGCTTTATATTCTTAAGTTCATCTATTGAACTAAGTAAAATACATTCAAAATTCTGTATAAGAATCAATTAATTATCAATACTAAACAATTATCATCTCATCACCAACTCAACCATAACATTCAACACACATTATTTCTATTCTTTTATTCCTATTCCTATTATTAATTTCTATTTTTATGTTCTATTTTTTTTTTAATTTATATATTGGAAGATTTATAGGCACACTCCTTTAAAGTGAGTTACATCCCTTATAAAGACCTCAATAATATTTAGTAGGTATTATTCACTCAATTTTTTAGCCATACAAAGTAATTATATTTTTATCCTAAATCATTCATGATATGAGATTAACTATTCTACTCACTATATAAATAATCCAAAATACCATAATAAATTACTAAAATTTATTAAACATTTATCATTCAAATTTCTAATACAATATTTTATTGCTAGGTTATCGTCACACACGATTTTATAAAAAATTAATATATTTATCTTATTTTAATAAAAATAGTATCCGTCAAAAATGTTTCCAACTCCTAAGTCCCTTAATTTTTTTTTATTAAACCTCTAATATTAGACCCCCTATCAAAATAATTTTTTTTAAATCTCGGTCCATTATTTTATAGGACTTAAGAGAGGGAACTCAGGGGGCTTATAGGCCCCCAATATTTTGGTAATTTTGAGATTTTTTCTTGAAAAATTTTCGAAATTTATTTTTTCCGAAAAATTATCGAAAAAAATTAAAAAATATTTTTTTTTCTCAAAAAATTTTGTGAGAAAGATAAATAAATATTCTCGAAAAAAATTGTTTTTTTCTCGAACAAAAAAAATCGATTTTTTTTTTCTCGAATAAAAAAAATTGTAAATAATTTTTTATCAAATAAAAATTGAAATTTTTTTATCAGTGAAAAGATCGATTTTTTTTAAAACGTGGTCCTATAGGCCCTCTAAGCCCACAAAATTTTAGGGCTTTCATTTTTTGAGCCTTTTAAATTATCAAATTTTTTGGTCCCTCTAACATGTGAGTTGGGGCCAATAATTAAGGAGCTTGTCAAATTAACAACTTTAGATAGTAGTAGTAACGATGATGATGATAATTTAGAGATAAAAAGTTGGGTGTTACGTATTCCAGCTATTAGATTCATGGTTGTGGAATTTATCTGTTAACATGATCAGGCCCAATATAAAAATGGAGAGAGCTTGTTTTATTTCATGTTTTATTCAACGATAATAAAATCTTTTTTTTTTTTTATTATAGGGTAAATCTTTTGCATTTATTATTAATCGATTGTGCCCAAAACCCAAATATACAGCTGTGTTTTTCTTTCAACGTAATTAATATTCTGAATTTATTATTTTGAGCTAATACAGCTATGTTTGAATATTCCCTTTTTCTTGATTTTTATAATTGGTTTGATTTGATTAAATGGTATTTTGTATTTGGAAATAAAGCAATAGATTGTTTATGAGGCTTACATAGAGTGTAGTATATCTATATCGTTTGCTTGCAAATTAATAGCCTCGGATTATCTATTTATGAGTGTTTGCACAATCCATTCAAGTGCAGCAATTAATTAAGGAAAC
>NW_027334232.1:0-910 GCF_000331145.2 Cicer arietinum
AATCTTGTGCATCCAATAGGTGTGTTTGTATCACTTGATGAACATTTAGGTCATTTTCGTCCTTCCTACACTTATTCTTGTCCTACTAGGTTTTTAACCAATCTTGTGCGTCCAATAGGTGTGTTTGTGTCATTGGAAGAACATTTAGGTCATTTACGTCCTGCCAAGATTTGTTCTAGTCCAATTAGGTTTTTTAACCAATCTTGTGCATACAAAAGGTGTGTTTGTATCATTGGATGAACATTTAGGTCATCTTCATTCTCCGTAGGTTTATTCTAGTCCAATTAGGGTTTTTAACCAATCTTGTGCATACAATAGGTGTGTTTGTGTCATTGAATGAACATTTAGGTCCTTTTCGTCCTCCATTGGGTTATTCTTGTCCAATTAGTGTTTTTAACCAATCTTCTGCAACCAATAAGTTCATTTGTGTCATTGGATGAACATTTAGGTCCTTTTCGTCCTCCATTGGGTTATTCTTGTCCAATTAGTGTTTTTAACCAATCTTCTGCAACCAATAAGTTCATTTGTGTCATTGGATGAACATTTAGGTCATTTTCGTCCTCCCTAGGTTCACTCTAGTCCAATTATGGTTTTTAACCAATCTTGTGCATCTAATAGGTGTGTTTGTGTCATTGGATGATAGTTTAGGTCACTTTCGTCCTTCCTAGACTTATTCTTGTCCAACTAGGGTTTTTAACCAATCTTGTGCATCTAATGGTGTGTTTATGTCATTGGATGAACATTTAGGTCATTTTCGTCCTCCCTATGTTTATTCTAGTCCAATTAGGGTTTTTAACCAATCTTGTGCATCCAATAGGTGTGTTTGTGTCATTGGTTGAACATTTAGGTCATTTTCGTCCTACCTAGACTTATTCTTGTCCAACTAGGGTTTTTAACCAATCTTGTGCAT
>NW_027334232.1:1059-1396 GCF_000331145.2 Cicer arietinum
AATCTTGTGCATCTAATAGGTGTGTTTTTGTCATTGGATGAACATTTAGGTCATTTTTGTCCTTCTTTGGCATATTCTTGTCCAATTAGGGTTTTTTACAAATCTTGTGCATCCAATAGGTGTGTTTGTGTCATTGCATGAACATTTAGGACATTTTCGTCCTTCGATGGCTTATTCTTGTCCAACTAGGATTTTTAACCATTCTTGTGCATCCAATAAGTTCATTTGTGTCATTGGATGAACATTTTGGTCAGGTTCGTCCTCCCTAGGTTTATTCTAGTCCAATTTGTTGGATTTTGATCCTTTGATTCCTAATTTTGACATAATTAATAATTCA
>NW_027334233.1:0-212 GCF_000331145.2 Cicer arietinum
TCAGTTTATTGAAAGAAGTAACAAGAGGTTGAAAGTTAAAAAAGAAAATAAACTTGACATACAAGATTGTTTGAAAGGTGCAAATGAAGAGTCAGATGTGTGAAAGCAAGAAAAGAATGCCGCTATCGAAGAGGCCTATATGTGGAAGTAGTTGTGGTCAAAATCAGCAAGCTCTGAGAAGAAGATAAAAAAAGAGTTTGAGGATTTAAAGA
>NW_027334234.1:0-294 GCF_000331145.2 Cicer arietinum
TGGTTAAAAACACTAATTAGACAAGAATAAGCCTAGAGAGGACGAAAATGACCTAAATGTTCACCCAATGATACAGTATTGGATGCACAAGATTGGTTAAAACCTCTTGTTGGAAAAGAATAAGCCTAGGAGGACGAAAATGACCTAAATGTTCATCCAATGACACAAATGAACTTATGGGATGCACAAGATTGATTAAAAACCTTAATTGGACAAGAATAAGCCTAGGGAGGACGAAAATGACCTAAATGTTCATCCAATGACACAAATGAACTTATTGGATGCACAAGATTG
>NW_027334235.1:0-527 GCF_000331145.2 Cicer arietinum
TGTTAAAAACCCTAAGTGGAATAGAATAAACCTAGGGAGGACGAAAATGACGTAAATCTTAATGAAATGACATAAATGAACTTATTGGATGCACAAGATTGGTTAAAAACCCTAATTGGATAAGAATAAGCCTAGGGAGGACGAACATGACCTAAATGTTCATCCAATGACACAAATGAACTTATTGGATGCACAAGATTGGTTAAAAACCCTAATTAGGCAAGAATAAGCCTAAGGAGGACGAAAATGACCTAAATGTTCATCTGATGACACAAACACTCCTATGGGATGCACAAGATTGGTTATAAATCCTAATCGGACAAGAATAAGCCTAGGGACGACTAAAGTGACCTAAATGTTCATCAAATGACACAAATGAAATTATTGCATGCACAAGATTGGTTAAAAAACTCTAATTGGACAAGAATAAGCCTAGGGTGGACGAAAATGACCTAAATGTTCATCCAATTACCCAAAAGAACTTATGGATGCACAAGATTGGTTAAAAACCCTAATTGGACTAGAAT
>NW_027334235.1:716-1001 GCF_000331145.2 Cicer arietinum
AAAGAATAACCCTAGGGAGAACGAAAATGACCTAAATGTTCATCCAATGACACAAATGAACTTATTGGATGCACAAGATAGGTTAAAAACCTTAATTGGACAAGAATAAGCCAAGGGAAGACGAAAATGACCTAAATGTTCATCCAAATACACAAATGAACTTATTGGATGCACAAGATTGGTTAAAAACCCTAATTAGGCAAGAATAAGCCTAAGGAGGAGGAAAATGACATAAATATTCATCAAATGACACAAACACACCTATTGGATGCACAAGATTGGTTA
>NW_027334236.1:0-2041 GCF_000331145.2 Cicer arietinum
TCATTTTCGTCCTCCATAGGCTTTTTATTGTCCAATTAGGGTTTTTAATCAATCTTGTGCATCAAATAGGTGTGTTTGTCTCATTGGATGAATATTTAGGTCATTTTCGTTATCCCTAGGTTTATTCTTGTCCAATTTGGGTTTTTAATTAATCTTGTGCATCAAATAGGTGTGTTTGTGTCATTGGATGAACATTTAGGTCATTTTCGTCCTCCTTAGGCTTATTCTTGTCCAATTAGGGTTTTTGGTTTGTTTGTGTCATTAGATGGACATTTAGGTCATTTTCGTCCTCCCTAGGGTTATTCTTTTCCAATTAAGTTTTTAACCAATTTTGTGCATCCAATAGGTTTGTTTGTGTCATTGGATGAATATTTAGGTCATTTTCGTTATCCCTAGGTTTATTCTTGTTCGATTTGGGTTTTTAATTAATCTTGTGCATCCAATTGGTTTGTTTGTGTCATTAGATGGACATTTAGGTCATTTTCGTTTTCCCTAGGGTTATTCTTTTCCAATTAAGGTTTTTAACCAATTTTGTGCATCCAATAGGTGTGTTTATGAAAATTTAGGTCATTTTCGTCCTCCCTAGGCTTATTCTTTTCCAATTAAGGTTTTTAACCAATTTTGTGCATCCAATAGGTGTGTTTATGAAAATTTAGGTCATTTTCGTCCTCCCTAGGCTTATTCTTTTCCAATTAAGGTTTTTAACCAATTTTGTGCATCCAATAGGTGTGTTTATGAAAATTTAGGTCATTTTCGTCCTCCCTAGGCTTATTCTTTTCCAATTAAGGTTTTTAACCAATTTTGTGCATCCAATAGGTGTGTTTATGAAAATTTAGGTCATTTTCGTCCTCCCTAGGCTTATTCTTTTCCAATTAAGGTTTTTAACCAATTTTGTGCATCCAATAGGTGTGTTTATGAAAATTTAGGTCATTTTCGTCCTCCCTAGGCTTATTCTTTTCCAATTAAGGTTTTTAACCAATTTTGTGCATCCAATAGGTGTGTTTATGAAAATTTAGGTCATTTTCGTCCTCCCTAGGCTTATTCTTTTCCAATTAAGGTTTTTAACCAATTTTGTGCTTCCTATAGGTTTGTTTGTGTCATAGGATGAACATTTAGGTCATTTTTGTTATCTCTAGGTTTATTCTTGTCCAATTAGGATTTTTAATCAATCTTGTGCATCCAATAGGCGTGTTTGTGTCAATGGATGAACATTTAGGTCACTTTCATCCTCCCTAGGCTTATTCTTGTCCAATTAGGGTTTTTTACAAATCTTGTGCTCCCAATAAGTTCATTTGTGTCATCGGATTAACATTTAGGTCATTTTCGTCATCCCTAGGCTTATTCTTGTCCAATTAGGGTTTTTAACCAATACTGTGCATCCAATTGGTTTGTTAATTAAAATTTAGGTCATTTTCGTCCTCCATAGGCTTTTTATTGTCCAATTAGGGGTTTTAATCAATCTTGTGCATCTAATAGGTGTGTTTGTCTCATTGAATGAACATTTAGGTCATTTTCGTTATCCTTAGGTTTATTCTTGTCCAATTTGGGTTTTTAATTAATCTTGTGCATCAAATAGGTGTGTTTGTGTCATTGGATGAACATTTAGGTCATTTTCATCCTCCCTAGGCTTATTATTGTCCAATTAGGATTTTTAATCAATCTTGTGCATCCAATAGGCGTGTTTGTGTCAATGGATGAACATTTAGGTCACTTTCATCCTCCCTAGGCTTGTTCTTGTCCAATTAGGGTTTTTTACAAATCTTGTGCTTCCAATAAGTTCATTTGTGTCATCGGATTAACATTTAGGTCATTTTCGTCATCCCTAGGCTTATTCTTGTCCAATTAAGGTTTTTAACCAATATTGTGCATCCAATTGGTTTGTTTGTGTCATTGGATGGACATTTAGGTCATTTTCGTCCTCCCTATGCTTATTCTTTTTCAATTAAGGTTTTTAACCAATTTTGTGCATCCAATAGCCGTGTTTATGAAAATTTAGGTCATTTTCGTCCTCCCTAGGCTTATTATTGTCCAATTAGGGTTT
>NW_027334237.1:0-1183 GCF_000331145.2 Cicer arietinum
TGGATGCTCAAGATTGATTAAAACCCCTAATTGGACTACAATAAACCTAGGGAGAATGAAAATTTCCTAAATGTTCATCCAATGACACTAATAAATTTATTGGATTCACAAGATTGGTTAAAAACTCTAATTGGACAAGAATAAGCCTAGGTAGGAAAAAATGACCTAGATGTTCATCCAATGACACAAATGAACTTATTGGATGCTTAGATGATAGTGAGGACCAGCCCACACTAGGTGTTTAGGACCCTTAGGTTTCATACTGTTTTGCTCTGACCTGTTATAATTCTGTGATGTATGATGAATTTTTATAAATGTTATATCTTTTTGGCTTAATCATCTAAGTTGCTCATTAATTGCATTGATTGATTTTGCCTTTATACATATAAACTTCATTGTTTTTGATGCACTGTGTTATATGTTTCAAACCCAATGCATATGTTCTTTAACATAGGGGGAGAAATTGTTTCTACCTTTTTGACTTAAATGACAAAGGGGGAGAAATATTATAACTTGACAGTTGCATTGTTGATGTTTGTCTGCATGTTGTTATTACTTTGATACTTATGATATAGTTTGCTCTGTTACTTAATAACAATTAATAATGTTGTTTATAATACACTTATGCTTGTTGTTTTGAAATGCTCAAGTTACAATTGTATGAATTGTCAATTATGCCAAAAAGGGGGAGATTGTTGGATTTTGATCCTTTGATTCCTAATTTTGACATAATTAATAATTCAACAATGTTCATACAATACATGATAAATCTAATATTTGAATTGAGCAAGATTTCAGGAACAACAATCAAATCCTACACACTTGGAACAGGTTGCTTGGAACACAAGAAATCAACAAAAGTTGACTTTTGACTGAAGCAAATCGATTGGGAAATCGATTTCATAACAAGGGTGTAAGGAAACACAACTGTTTGTGTTGGTATAATCGATTGGGCAATCGACTGACTAAATTAGAAATTGAAAATGCACAAGTCAGTAGCACCCCAGTTTTGAGGGTAATCGATTGACAAATCGATTATACAATTCACAAAGTAAACCTGATTGAAATACATCGATTGGCAAATCGATTGGACAAGTCACTGTGGAAACCCAATTTTAAAGGTAATCGATTGGCAAATCGATTACTTAAAAATCACTTGCAAAATAAGTTCTCCTGTGACATA
>NW_027334238.1:0-1818 GCF_000331145.2 Cicer arietinum
ACCTATTGGATGCACAAGATTGGTTAAAGAGCCTAATTGGACAAGAATAAGACAAGGGAAGACCTAAAAGGCCCTAAACGTTCATCCAATGACACAAACACACTTATTGGATGTACAAGATTGGTTAAAAACCCTAATTGGACAACAATAAGCCAAGGGAGGACGAAAATGACCTAAATGGTCATCCAATGACATAAACATACCTATTGGATGCACAAGAATGGTTAAAAACCCTAATTGGACAAGAATAAGCCAAAGGAAGACGCAAATTACCTAAATGTTCATCCAATGACACAAACACACCTATTGGATGTACAAGATTGCTTAAAAATTCTAGTTGGACAAGCATAACTCTAAGGAGGATGAAAATGACCTAACTGTTCATCCAATGAAACAAACACACCTATTGGATGCACAAGATTTGATAAAAAAACCCTAATCGGACAAGAATAAGCCTAGCGAAGACGAAAATAACCTAAATGTTCATCCAATGACACAAATGAACTTATTGGATGCAAAAGATTGTTTAAAAACCCTCATTGGACAAGAATAAGCCAAGGAAGGACGAAAATGACCTTAATATTCATCCAATGACACTAACACACCTATTGGATGCACAAGATTGGTTAAAGAGCCTAATTGGACAAGAATAAGACAAGGGAAGACGAAAATGCCCTAAACGTTCATCCAATGATACAAACACACCTATTGGATGCACAAGATTGGTTAAAGAGCCTAATTGGACAAGAATAAGACAAGGGAAGACGAAAATGCCCTAAACGTTCATCCAATGATACAAACACACCTATTGGATGCACAAGATTGGTTAAAGAGCCTAATTGGACAAGAATAAGACAAGGGAAGACGAAAATGCCCTAAACGTTCATCCAATGATACAAACACACCTATTGGATGCACTAGATTGGTTAAAAACACTAATTGGACAAGAATAAGCCAAGGGAGCACGAAAATGACTTAAATTTTCATCCAATGACACAAACACACCTATTGGATGCACAAGATTGGTTAAAAACCCTAGTTGGACAAAAATAAGTCTAGGGAGGACGAAAATGACCTAAATTTTCATCCAATGACACAAACACACCTATTGGATGCACAAGATTGGTTAAAAACCCTAGTTGGACAAAAATAAGTCTAGGGAGGACGAAAATGACCTAAATTTTCATCCAATGACACAAACACACCTATTGGATGCACAAGATTGGTTAAAAACCCTAGTTGGACAAAAATAAGTCTAGGGAGGACGAAAATGACCTAAATTTTCATCCAATGACACAAACACACCTATTGGATGCACAAGATTGGTTTAAAACCATAGTTGGACTAGAATAAGTCTACGGAGGATGAAAATGACCTAGATGTTCATCCATTGACACAAACACACCTATTGGATGCACATAATTGGTTAAAACCCCTAATTTGACAAGAATAAGCCAAGGGAGTACGAAAATGACTTAAATGTTTATCCAATGACACAAACACACCTATTGGATGCACAAGATTGGTTTAAAACCATAGTTGGACTAGAATAAGTCTAGGGACGATGAAGTGACCTAGATGTTAATCCATTGACACAAACATATCTATTGGATGCACAAGATTGGTTAAAAAACCTAGTTGGACAAGAATAAGTGTTGGGAGGATGAAAATGACCTAGATGTTCATCAAATGACACAAACACACCTATTGGATGCACAAGATTAGTTAAAAACCCTAATTGGACTAGAATAAACCTAGGGAGGACGAAAATGACCTAAATGTACATCCAATGACACAAATGAACTTATTGGATGCACA
>NW_027334238.1:2119-3862 GCF_000331145.2 Cicer arietinum
AGTTAAAAACCCTAATTGGACTAGAATAAACCTAGGGAGGACGAAAATGACCTAAATGTGCATCCAATGACACAAATGAACTTATTGGATGCACAAGATTGGTTTAAAACCATAGTTGGACTTGAATAAGTTTAGGGAGGATGAAAATGACGTAGATGTACATCCAATGACACAAACACACCTATTGGATGCACAAGATTAGTTAAAAATCCTAATTGGACAAGAATAAGCCAAGGGAGGACGAAAATGACCTAAATGTGCATCCAATGACACAATCACACCTATTGGATGCACAAGATTAGTTAAAAATCCTAATTGGACAAGAATAAGCCAAGGGAGGACGAAAATGACCTAAATGTGCATCCAATGACACAATCACACCTATTGGATGCACAAGATTAGTTAAAAATCCTAATTGGACAAGAATAAGCCAAGGGAGGACGAAAATGACCTAAATGTGCATCCAATGACACAATCACACCTATTGGATGCACAAGATTAGTTAAAAATCCTAATTGGACAAGAATAAGCCAAGGGAGGACGAAAATGACCTAAATGTGCATCCAATGACACAATCACACCTATTGGATGCACAAGATTAGTTAAAAATCCTAATTGGACAAGAATAAGCCAAGGGAGGACGAAAATGACCTAAATGTGCATCCAATGACACAATCACACCTATTGGATGCACAAGATTAGTTAAAAATCCTAATTGGACAAGAATAAGCCAAGGGAGGACGAAAATGACCTAAATGTGCATCCAATGACACAATCACACCTATTGGATGCACAAGATTAGTTAAAAATCCTAATTGGACAAGAATAAGCCAAGGGAGGACGAAAATGACCTAAATGTGCATCCAATGACACAATCACACCTATTGGATGCACAAGATTAGTTAAAAATCCTAATTGGACAAGAATAAGCCAAGGGAGGACGAAAATGACCTAAATGTGCATCCAATGACACAATCACACCTATTGGATGCACAAGATTAGTTAAAAATCCTAATTGGACAAGAATAAGCCAAGGGAGGACGAAAATGACCTAAATGTGCATCCAATGACACAATCACACCTATTGGATGCACAAGATTAGTTAAAAATCCTAATTGGACAAGAATAAGCCAAGGGAGGACGAAAATGACCTAAATGTGCATCCAATGACACAATCACACCTATTGGATGCACAAGATTAGTTAAAAATCCTAATTGGACAAGAATAAGCCAAGGGAGGACGAAAATGACCTAAATGTGCATCCAATGACACAATCACACCTATTGGATGCACAAGATTAGTTAAAAATCCTAATTGGACAAGAATAAGCCAAGGGAGGACGAAAATGACCTAAATGTGCATCCAATGACACAATCACACCTATTGGATGCACAAGATTAGTTAAAAATCCTAATTGGACAAGAATAAGCCAAGGGAGGACGAAAATGACCTAAATGTTCATCCAATGACACAAATGAACTTATTGGATGCACAAGATTGGTTAAAACCATAATTGGACAACAATAAGCCAAGGGAGGACGAAAATGACCTAAATGTTCATTCAATGACATAAACATACCTATTGGATGCACAAGATTTGTTAAAAACCCTAATTGGACAAGAATAAGTCAAAGGAGGACGCAAATTACCTAACTGTTCATCCAATGACACAAACACACCTATTGGATGCACAAGATTGCTTAAAAACTCTAGTTGGACAAGCATAACTCTAGGGAGGATGA
>NW_027334238.1:4522-6198 GCF_000331145.2 Cicer arietinum
ACAAGAATAAGCCAAGGGAGGACGAAAATGACCTAAATGTTCATCCAATGACACAAACACACCTATTTGATGCACAAGATTGGTTAAAGAGCCTAATTGGACAAGAATAAGACAAGGGAAGACGAGAATGCCCTAAACGTTCATCCAATGACACAAACACACCTATTAGCTGCACTAGATTGGTTAAAAACCCTAATTGGACAAGAATAAGCCAAGGGAGGACGAAAATGACTTAAATGTTCACCCAATGACACAAACACACCTATTGGATGCACATAATTGGTTAAAAACCCTAATTGGACAAGAATAAGCAAAGGGAGGACGAAAATCACTTAAGTGATCATCCAATGACACAAACACACCTATTGGATGCACATGATTGGTTTAAAACCATAGTTGGACTAGAATAAGTCTAGGGACGATGAAAATGACCTAGATGTACATCCAATGACACAAATGAATTTATTGGATGCACAAGATTAGTTAAAAACCTTAATTGGACTAGAATAAACCTAGGGAGGACGAAAATGACCTAAATGTACATCCAATGACACAAATGAATTTATTGGATGCACAAGATTAGTTAAAAACCTTAATTGGACTAGAATAAACCTAGGGAGGACGAAAATGACCTAAATGTACATCCAATGACACAAATGAACTTATTGGATGCACAAGATTGGTTAAAAACCCTAGTTGGACAAGAATAAGTCTAGGGAGGATGAAAATGACCTAGATGTTCATCCAATGACACAAACACACCTATTGGATGCACAAGATTGGTTAAAAACCCTAGTTTGACAAAAATAACTCTTGGGAGGACTAAAATGACCTAAATTTTCATCCAATGACACAAACACACGTATTGGATGCACAAGATTGGTTAAAACCCCTAATTGGACTAGAATAAACCTAGGGAGGACGAAAATGACCTAAATGTACATCCAATGACACAAATGAATTTATTGGATGCACAAGATTAGTTAAAAACCTTAATTGGACTAGAATAAACCTAGGGAGGACGAAAATGACCTAAATGTACATCCAATGACACAAATGAATTTATTGGATGCACAAGATTAGTTAAAAACCTTAATTGGACTAGAATAAACCTAGGGAGGACGAAAATGACCTAAATGTACATCCAATGACACAAATGAATTTATTGGATGCACAAGATTAGTTAAAAACCTTAATTGGACTAGAATAAACCTAGGGAGGACGAAAATGACCTAAATGTACATCCAATGACACAAATGAATTTATTGGATGCACAAGATTAGTTAAAAACCTTAATTGGACTAGAATAAACCTAGGGAGGACGAAAATGACTTAAATGTTCATCCAATGACACAAACACACCTACTGGATGCACAAGATTGGTTTAAAACCATAGTTGGACTAGAATAAGTCTAGGTAGGATGAAAATGACCTAGATGTTCATCCATTGACACAAACAGACCTATTGGATGCACAAGATTGGTTAAAAACCCTAGTTGGACAAGAATAAGTCTAGGGAGGATGAAAATGACCTTGATGTTCATCCAATGACACAAACACACCTATTGGATGCACAAGATTATTTAAAAACCCTAATTGGATTAGAATAAACCTAGGGAGGACGAAAATGACCTAAATGTACATCCAATGACACAAATGAACTTATTAGATGCACA
>NW_027334238.1:6368-8491 GCF_000331145.2 Cicer arietinum
AAACACACCTATTGGATGCACAAGATTGGTTAAAAACTCTAATTGGACAAGAATAAGCCAAGGGAGGACGAAAATGACCTAAATGTTCATCCAATGACACAAACACACCTATTTGATGCACAAGATTGGTTAAAGAGCCTAATTGGACAAGAATAAGACAAGGGAAGACGAGAATGTCCTAAACGTTCATCCAATGACACAAACACACCTATTAGATGCACTAGATTGGTTAAAAACCCTAATTGTACAAGAATATTTCTAGTCCAATTACGGTTTTTAAGCGATCTTGTGCATCCAATAGGTGTGTTTGTGTCATTGGATGAACATTTAGGTCATTTTCGTCCTCCCTAGGTTTATTCTAGTCCAATTACGGTTTTTAACCAATCTTGTGCATCCAATAGGTGTGTTTGTGTCATTGGATGAACATTTAGGTTATTTTCGTCCTTCCTAAACTTATTTTTGTCCAACTAGGGTTTTTAACCAATCTTGTGCATCCAATAGGTGTGTTTGTGTAATTGGATGAACATTTAGGTCATTTTCGCCCTTCCTAAACTTATTCTTGTCCTTCTAGTGTTCTTACCCGATCTTCTGCATCCAATAGGTGTGTTTGTCTCATTGGATAAACATTTAGGTCATTTTCGTCCTCCATAGGTTTATTCTTGTCCAACTTCGGTTTTTAACTAATCTTGTGCATCCAATAGGTGTGTTTATGTCATTGGATGAACATTTACGTCATTTTCGTCCACCATTGGCTGATTCTTGTCCAATTAGGGTTTTTAACCAATCTTGTGCATCCAATAAGTTCATTTTTGTCATTGGATGAACATTTAGGTCATTTTCGTCATTCCTAAACTTATTCTTGTCCAACTAAGGTTTTTAACCAATCTTGTGCATCCAATAGGTGTCTTTGTGTCATTGGATGAAGATTTTGGTCATTTTCGTCCTTCCTAAACATATTATTGTCCAAATAGGGTTTTTATCAAATCTTGTGCATCCAATAGGTGTGTTTGTGTCATTGGATGAACATTTAAGTCATTTTAGTCCCGCCTAGGTTTATTCTACTCCAATTAGGGTTTTTTAACCAATCTGGTGCATCCAATAAGTGTGTTTGTGTCATTGGATGCACATTTAGGTCATTTTCATCCTTCTTTGGCTTATTCTTGTCCAATTAAGGTTTTTAACCAATCTTGTGCATCCAATAAGTTAGTTTGTGTCATCGGATGAATATTTAGGTCATGGTCGTCCTCCCTAGGTTTATTCTAGTCCAATTAGGGTTTTTAACCAATCTTGTGCGTCCAATAGGTGTGTTTGTGTCATTGGATGAACATTTAGGTCATTTTCGTCCTCCCTAGGATTATTCTAGTCCAATTACGGTTTCTAACCAATCTTGTGCATCCAATAAGTTCATTTGTGTAATTGGATGAACATTTAGGTCATTTTCGTCCTCCCTAGGATTATTCTAGTCCAATTACGGTTTCTAACCAATCTTGTGCATCGAATAAGTTCATTTGTGTAATTGGATGAACATTTAGGTCATTTTCGTCCTCCCTAGGATTATTCTAGTCCAATTACGGTTTCTAACCAATCTTGTGCATCGAATAAGTTCATTTGTGTAATTGGATGAACATTTAGGTCATTTTCGTCCTCCCTAGGATTATTCTAGTCCAATTACGGTTTCTAACCAATCTTGTGCATCGAATAAGTTCATTTGTGTAATTGGATGAACATTTAGGTCATTTTCGTCCTCCCTAGGATTATTCTAGTCCAATTACGGTTTCTAACCAATCTTGTGCATCCAATAGGTGTGTTTGTGTAATTGGATGAACATTTAGGTCATTTTCGCCCTTCCTAAACTTATGCTTGTCCTTCTAGTGTTTTTACCCAATCTTCTGCATCCAATAGGTGCGTTTGTGTCATTGGATGAACATTTAGGTCATTTTCGTCCTCCATAGGTTTATTCTTGTCCAACTTGGGTTTTTAACTAATCTTGTGCATCAAATAGATGTGTTTGTGTCATTGGATGAACATTTAGGTCATTTTCGTCCTCCCTAGGTGTATTCCAGTCCAATTAGGGTTTTAAACCAATCTTGTGCATCCAATAGGTGTGTTTGTTTCATTGGATG
>NW_027334238.1:8546-9508 GCF_000331145.2 Cicer arietinum
CTTGTGCATCCAATAAGTTCCTTTGTGTCATTGGATGAACATTTAGGTCATTTTCGTCATTCCTAAACTTATTCTTGTCCAACTAAGGTTTTTAACCAATCTTGTACATCCAATAGGTGTGTTTGTGTCATTCGATGAACATTTATGTCATTTTCGTCCTCCCTAGGTTTATTCTACTCCAATTAGGGTTTTTAACAAATCTAGTTCATCCAATAGGTGTGTTTGTGTCATTGGATGAACATTTAGGTCATTATCGTCTTCCATAGGTTTATTCTTGTCCAACTTGGGTTTTTAACTAATATTGTGCATCCAATAGATGTGTTTGTGTCATTGGATGGACATTTAGGTCATTTTCGTCCTCCCTATGTGTATTCTAGTCCAATTAGGGTTTTTAACCTATCTTGTGCATCCAATAGGTGTGTTTGTGTCATTTAATGAACATTTACGTCATTTTCGTCCCCCATTGGCTGATTCTTGTCCAATTAGGGTTTTTAACCGATCTTGTCCATCCAATAAGTTTATTTGTGTCATTGGATGAACATTTAGGTCATTTTCGTTCTCGCTTGGCTTATTCTTGTCCAATTAGGGTTTTTAACCAATCTTGTGCATCCAGTAAGTTCAATTGTGTCATTGGATGAACATTTAGGTCATTTTCGTTCTCGCTTGGCTTATTCTTGTCCAATTAGGGTTTTTAACCTATCTTGTGCATCCAATAGGTGTGTTTGTGTCATTGGATGAACATTTAAGTCATTTTCGTCTTTCCTAGACTTTTTCTTGTCCAACTAGGGTTTTTAACCAATCTCGTGCATCCAATAAGTTTATTTGTGTCATTGGATGCACATTTAGGTTATTTTCGTCCTTCTTTGGCTTATTCTTGTCCAATTACGGTTTTTAACCAGTCTTGTGCATCCAATAAGTTTATTTGTGTCATTGGATGAACATTTAGGTCATTTTCGTCCACC
>NW_027334239.1:0-310 GCF_000331145.2 Cicer arietinum
TAGGTTTATTCTAGTCCAATTAGGGTTTTTAACCAATCTTGTGCATCTAATAGGTGTGTTTGTTTCAATGGATGAACATTTAGGTCATTTTCGTCATTCCTTGGCTTATTCTTGTCCAATTAGGGTTTTTAACCAATCTTGTGCATCCAATAGGTGTGTTTGTGTCATTGGATGCACATTTCTGTCATTTTTGTCCTTCCTAAACTTATTCTTGTCCAACTAAGGTTTTTAACCAATCTTGTGCATCCAATTGGTGTGTTTGTGTCATTGGATGAACATTTAGGTCATTTTCGTCCACCCTTGCCTTATT
>NW_027334239.1:430-11740 GCF_000331145.2 Cicer arietinum
GTGCATCCAATAGGTGTGTTTGTGTCATTGGATGAACATTTAGGTCATTTTCATCCACCCTAGCTTTATTCTAGTCCAATTAGAGTTTTTAACCAATCTTGTGCATCCAATAGGTGTGTTTGTGTCATTCGATGAACGTTTAGGTCATTTTCGTCCTACCTAAACTTATGCTTGTCCAACTAGGGTTTTTAACCAATCTTGGTCATCCAAAAAGTTCAATTGTGCCATTTGATGAACATTTAGGCCATTTTCGTCTTCCCTAGGTATATTCTAGTCCAATTTGGGTTTTTCACCAATCTTGTGTATCCAATAGGTGTGTTTGTGTCATTGGATGAATTTTTAGGTCATTTTCGTCCCCCCTAGGTTTATTCTTGTCCAACTTGGGACTTTAACCAATCTTGTGGATCCAATAGGTATATTTGTGTCATTGGATGAATCTTTAGGTCATTTTCGTCCTCCCTAGGATAATTGTAGTCCAATTAGGGTTTTTAACCAATCTTGTGCATACAATAGGTGTGTTTGTGTCATTGGATGAACATTTATGTCATCTTCGTCCTACCATGACTTATCCTTGTCCAACTAGATTTTTTACCAATCTTGTGCATCCAACAGGTGTGTTTGTGTAATTGGATGAACGTTTAAGTCATTTTCGTCATGCCTAGATTTATTCTTAACCAACTAGGGTTTTTTACCAATCTTGTGCATCTAATAGGTGTGTTTGTGTCATTGGATGAACATTTAGGTCATTTTCGTCAACCCTTGGCTATTCTTGTCCAATTAGGGATTTTACCTAATCTTGGGCATCCAATAAGTTGATTTGTGTCGTTGGATGAACATTTAGGTCATTTTCATCCTCCCTAGGTTTATTCTAGTCCAATTAGGGTTTTTAACCAATCTTGTGCATCCAATAGGTGTGTTTGTGTCAGTGGATGAACATTTAGGTCATTTTCGTCATTCCTTTGCTTATTCTTGTCCAATTAGGGTTTTTAACCAATCTTGTGCATCCAATAGGTGTGTTTGTGTCAGTGGATGAACATTTAGGTCATTTTCGTCATTCCTTTGCTTATTCTTGTCCAATTAGGGTTTTTAACCAATCTTGTGCATCCAATAGGTGTGTTTGTGTCATTGGATGCACATTTAGGTCATTTTTGTGCTTCCTAAACTTATTCTTGTCCAACTAGGGATTTTAACCAATCTTGTGCATACAATAGGTGTGTTTGTGTCATTGGATGAATATTTAGGTCATTTTCGTCCTCCCTAAACTTATTCTTGTCCAACTAGGGTTTTTAACCAATCTTGTGCATCCAATAGGTGTGTTTGTGTCAGTGGATGAACATTTAGGTCATTTTCATCCTCCCTAGGTTTATTCTAGTCCAATTAGGGTTTTTAACCAATCTTGTGCATCCAATAGGTGTGTTTGTGTCAGTGGATGAACATTTAGGTCATTTTCATCCTCCCTAGGTTTATTCTAGTCCAATTAGGGTTTTTAACCAATCTTGTGCATACAATAGGTGTGTTTGTGTCATTGGATGAATATTTAGGTCATTTTCGTCCACCCTTGGCTATTCTTGTCCAGTTAGGGTTTTTACCTAATCTTGGGCATCCAATAAGTTCATTTGTGTCATTGGATGAACATTTAGGTCATTTTTGTCCTTCCCAAACTTATTCTTGTCCATCTAGGGTTTTTAACCAATCTTGTGCATCCAATAGGTGTGTTTGTGGCATTGGATGAACATTTAGGTCATTTCCGTCCTTCCTACACTTATTCTTGTCCATCTAGGGTTTTTAACCAATCTTGGTCATCCAAAAAGTTCATTTGTGTCTTTGGATGAACATTTAGGTCATTTCCGTCCTTCCTACACTTATTCTTGTCCATCTAGGGTTTTTAACCAATCTTGGTCATCCAAAAAGTTCATTTGTGTCTTTGGATGAACATTTAGGTCATTTCCGTCCTTCCTACACTTATTCTTGTCCATCTAGGGTTTTTAACCAATCTTGGTCATCCAAAAAGTTCATTTGTGTCTTTGGATGAACATTTAGGTCATTTCCGTCCTTCCTACACTTATTCTTGTCCATCTAGGGTTTTTAACCAATCTTGTGCATCCAATAGGTGTGTTTGTGTCAGTGGATGAACATTTATGTCATTTTCGTCATTCTTTGGCTTATTCTTGTCCAACTAGGGTTTTTAACCAATCTTGTGCATCCAATAGTTGTGATTGTGTCATTGGATGAACGTTTAGGTCATTTTCGTCCTCCATAGACTTATTCTAATCCAACTAGAGTTTTTAACCAATCTTGTGCGTACAATAGGTGTGTTTGTGTCATTGGATGAACATTTAGGTCATTTTCGTCCACCCTTGCCCTATTCTTGTCCAATTAGGGTTTTTAACCAATCTTGGGAATCCAATCAGTTCATTTGTGTCATTGGATGAACATTTAGGTCATTTTCGTCCACCCTAGCTTTATTCTAGTCCAATTAGGGTTTTTCACCAATCTTGTGCAACCAATAGGTGTGTTTGTGTCATTCGATGAACGTTTAGGTCATTTTCGTCCTTCCTAAACTTATTCTTGTCCAACTAGGGTTTTTAACCAATCTTGGTCATCCAATAAGTTCATTTGTGTCATTTGATGAAAATTTAGGTCATTTTCGTCTTCCTTGGGTATATTCTGTTCCACTTTGGTTTTTTCACCAATCTTGTGTATCCAATAGGTGTGTTTGTGTCATTGGATGAACATTTAGGTCATTTTCGTCCCCCTAGGTTTATTCTTGTCCAACTTGGGACTTTAACCAAACTTGTGCATCCAATAGGTATATTTGTGTCATTGGATGAACAATTAGGTCATTTTAGACATTCTTTGGCTTATTCTTGTCTAATTAAAGTTTTTAACCAATCGTGTGCATCCAAGAAGTTCATTTGTGTCATTCGATGAACATTTAGGTCATTTTCGTCCTCCCTAGGTCTATTCTAGTCCAATTAAGGTTTTTAACCAATCTTGTGCACCCAATAGATGTGTTTGTGTCATTGGATGCACATTTAGGTCATTTTCGTCCTTCCTAAACTTATTCTTGTCCAACTAGGGTTTTTAACCAATCTTGTGCATCCAATATATGTGTTTGTGTCATTGGATGAACATTTAGGTCATTTTCGTCCTCACTAGGTTTATTCTAGTCCAATTAGGGTTTTGAACCAATCTTGTGCATCCAATAGGTTTGTTTGTATCATTGGATGAACGTTTAGGTCATTTTCGTCCTTCCTAGAATTATTCTTATCCAACTAGGGTTTTTAACCAATCTTGTGAATACAATAGGTGTGTTTGTGTCATTGGAGGAACTTTTAGGTCATTTTCGTCCACCCTTGCCCTATTTTTGTCCAATTAGGGATTTTAACCAATCTTGGGCATCCAATAAGTTCATTTGTGTCATTGGATGAACATTTAGGTCATTTTCGTCCTCCCTAGGATAATTCAAGTCCAATTAGGGTTTTTAACCAATCTTGTGCATCCAATAGATGTGTTTGTGTCATTGGATGCACATTTATGTCATTTTCGTCCTACATAAACTTATTCTTGTCCAACTAGGGTTTTTAACCAATCTTGGTCATCCAAAAAGTTCATTTGTGTTATTTGATTAACATTTAGGTCATTTTCGTCTTCCTTAGGTTTATTCTAGTCCAATTTGGGTTTTTCACCAATCTTGTGTATCCAATAGGTGTGTTTGTGTTATTGGATGAAGATTTAGGACATTTTCGTGCCCCTAGGTTTATTCTTGTCCAACTTGGGATTTTAACCAATCTTGTGCATCCAATAGGTATATTTGTGTCATTGGATGAACATTTAGGTCATTTTCGTCCTCCCTAGGATAATTCAAGTCCAATTAGGGTTTTTAACCAATCTTGTGCATCCAATAGGTGTGTTTGTGTCATTGGATGAACATTTATGTCATCTTCGTCCTACCACGACTTATCCTTGTCCAACTAGATTTTTTACCAATCTTGTGCATCCAACATGTGTGTTTGTGTAATTGGATGAACATTAATGTCATTTTCGTCCTGCCTAGATTTATTCTTAACCAACTAGGGTTTTTACCAATCTTGTGCATCTAATAGGTGTGTTTGTGTCATTGGATGAACATTTAGGTCGTTTTAGTCATTCCTTGGCTTATTCTTGTCTAATTAAGGTTTTTAACCAATCGTGTGCATCCAAGAAGTTCATTTGTGTCATTGGATGAGCATTTAGGTCATTTTCGTGCTCCCTAGGTTTATTCTAGTCCAATTAGGGTTTTTAACCAATCTTGTGCATCCAATAGGTGAGTTTGTTTCATTGGATGAACATTTAGGTCATTTTCGTCCTCCCTAGGTTTATTCTAGTCCAATTAGGGTTTTTAACCAATCTAGTGCATCCAATAGGTGAGTTTGTTTCATTGGATGAACATTTAGGTCATTTTGATCAAACCTAAACTTATTCTTGTCCAACTAGGGTTTTTAACCAATCTCAGGCATCCAATAAGTTCATTTGTGACATTGAATGAACATTTAGGTCATTTTCGTCCTCCCTAGGTGTGTTTAACTAACCTAGGGTTTTTAACTAATTTGTGCACCCAATAGTTGTGTTTGTGTCATTGGATGAACATTTAGCTCATTTTCGTCCTTCCTAGACTTATTCTTGTCCAACTATGGTTTTCAACCAATCTTGTGCATCCAATATGTGTGTTTGTGTCATTGGATGAACATTCAGGACATTTTCGTGCCCCTAGGTTTATTCTTGTCCAACTTGGGATTTTAACCAATCTTGTGCATCCAATAGGTATATTTGTGTCATTGGATGAACATTTAGGTCATTTTCGTCCTCCCTAGGATAATTCAAGTCCAATTAGGGTTTTTAACCAATCTTGTGCATCCAATAGGTGTGTTTGTGTCATTGGATGAACATTTATGTCATCTTCGTCCTACCACGACTTGTCCTTGTCCAACTAGATTTTTTACCAATCTTGTGCATCCAACATGTGTGTTTGTGTAATTGGATGAACATTAATGTCATTTTCGTCCTGCCTAGATTTATTCTTAACCAACTAGGGTTTTTACCAATCTTGTGCATCTAATAGGTGTGTTTGTGTCATTAGATGAACATTTAGGTCGTTTTAAGCATTCCTTGGCTTATTCTTGTCTAATTAATGTTTTTAACCAATCGTGTGCATCCAAGAAGTTCAGTTGTGTCATTCGATGAACATTTAGGTCGTTTTCGTGATCCCTAGGTTTATTCTAGTCCAATTAAGGTTTTTATCCAACCTTGTGCATCCAATAGATGTGTTTGTGTCATTGGATGAACATTTAGGTCATTTTCATCCTTCCTAAACTTATTCTTGTCCAACTAGCGTTTTTAACCAATCTTGTGGATCCAATAGATGTGTTTGTGTCATTGGAGTAACATTTAGGTCATTTTCGTCCTCCCTAGGTTTATTCTTGTCCAATTAGGGTTTTTAACCAATCTTGTGCATCCAATAGGTGAGTTTGTTTCATTGGAAGAATATTTAGGTCATTTTTGTCCTACCTAAACTTATTCTTGTCCTACTAGGGTTTTTAACCAATCTTAGGCATCCAATAAGTTCATTTTTGTCATTGGATGAACATTTAGGTCATTTTCGTCCTCCCTAGATGTGTTTAACTAATCTAGGGTTTTTAACTAATTTGTGCATCCAATAGTTGTGTTTGGGTCATTGGACGAACATTTGGGTCATTTTCGTCCTTCCTAGACTTATTCTTGTCCAACTATGGTTTTTAACCAATCTTGTGCATCCAATAGGTGTGTTTGTATCAGTGGATGAACATTTAGGTCATTTTCGTCATTCCTTGGCATATTCTTGTCCAATTAGGGTTTTTAACCAATCTTGTGCATCATATAGGTGTGTTTGTGTCGTTGGATGCACATTTAGGTCATTTTTGTCCTTCCTAAACTTATTTTTGTCCAACTAGGGTTTTTACCCAATCTTGTGCATCCAATAGGTGTGTTTGTGTCATTGGATGAACGTTTAGGTCATTTCTGTCCTTCATAGACTTATTCTTATCCAACTAGGGTTTTTAACCAATCTTGTGCATACAATAGGTGTGTTTGTGTCATTGGATGAACATTTAGGTAATTTTCGTCCACCCTTCCCTTATTCTTGTCCAATTAAGGTTTTTAACCAATCTTGGGCATCCAATAATTGCATTTGTGTCATTGGATGAACATTTAGGTCATTTTCGTCCTCCCTAGGTTTATTCTAGTCCAGTTAGGGTTTTTAACCAATCTTGTGCATCCAATAGGTGAGTTTGTTTCATTGGATGAACATTTAGGTCATTTTCGTCCTCCCTAGGTTTATTCTAGTCCAATTAGGGTTTTTAACCAATCTTGTGCATCCAATAGGTGAGTTTGTTTCATTGGATGAACATTTAGGTCATTTTGATCATACCTAAACTTATTCTTGTCCAACTAGGGTTTTTAACCAATCTTGGGCATCCAATAAGTTCATTTGTGACATTGAATGAACATTTAGGTCATTTTCGTCCTCTCTAGGTGTGTTTAACTAACCTACGGTTTTTAACTAATTTGTGCACCCAATAGTTGTGTTTGTGTCATTGGATGAACATTTAGCTCATTTTCGTCCTTCCTAGACTTATTCTTGTCCAACTATGGTTTTCAACCAATCTTGTGCATCCAATAGGTGTGTTTGTGTCATTGGATGAACATTTAGGTCATATTTGTCCACCCTAGCTTTATTCTAGTCCAATTAGGGTTTTTACCCAATCTTGTGCATCCAATAGGTGTGTTTGTGTCATTCCATGAACGTTTAGGTCATTTTCGTCCCACCTAAACATATTCTTGTCCAACTAGGGTTTTTAACCAATCTTGGTCATCCAATAAGTTCATTTGTGTCATTTGATAAACATTTAGGTCATTTTCGTCTTCCCAAGCTATATTCTAGTCCAATTTGGGTTTTTCACCAATCTTGTGTATCCAATAGGTGTGTTTCTGTCATTGGATGAACATTTAGGTCATTTTCGTCCTCCATAGGATAATTGAAGTCCAATTAGGGTTTTTAACCAATCTTGTGCATCCAATAGGTGTGTTTGTGTCATTGGATGAACATTTATGTCATCTTCGTCCTACCATGACTTATCCCTGTCCAACTAGATTTTTTACCAATCTTGTGCATCCAACAAGTGTGTTTGTGTCATTTGATGAACATTAACGTCATTTTCGTCCTGCCTAGATTTATTCTTAACCAACTAGGGTTTTTTACCAATCTTGTGCATCTAATAGGTGAGTTTGTTTCATTGGAGGAACATTTAGGTCATTTTCGTCCTACCTAAACTTATTCTTGTCCAACTAGGGTTTTTAACCAATCTTGGGCATCAAATAAGTTCATTTGTTTCATTCGACGAACATTTAGGTCATTTTCGTCTTTCCTAGGTGTGTTTAACTAATCTAGAGTTTTTGTCTAATCTTGTGCATCCAATAGGTGTGTTTTGGTCTTTGGATGAACAATTAGGTCATTTTCGTCCTTCCGAGACTTATTCTTGTCCAACTATGGTTTTTAACCAATCTTGTGCATCCAATAGATGTGTTTGTGTCATTGGATGCACATTTAGGTCATTTTCGTCCTTCCTAAACTTATTCTTGTCCAACTAGGGTTTTTAACCAATCTTGTGCATCCAATAGATGTGTTTGTGTCATTGGATGCACATTTAGGTCATTTTCGTCCTTCCTAAACTTATTCTTGTCCAACTAGGGTTTTTAACCAATCTTGTGCATCCAATAGATGTGTTTGTGTCATTCGATGAACGTTTAGGTCATTTTTGTCCTACCTAAATTTATTCTTGTCCAACTAGGGTTTTTAACAAATCTTGGTCATCCAATAAGTTCATTTGTGTCATTTGATGAAAATTTAGGTCATTTTCGTCTTCCCTGGGTATATTCTATTCCAATTTGGTTTTTTCACCAATCTTGTGTATCCAATAGGTGTGTTTGTGTCATTGGATGAACATTTAGGTCATTTTCGTCCTCCCTAGGGTTATTCTTGTCCAACTAGGGTTTTTAACCAATCTTGTGCATTCAATAGGCGTGTTTGTGTCATTGGATGCACATTTAGGTCATTTTCGTCCTCCCTAGGGTTATTCTTGTCCAACTAGGGTTTTTAACCAATCTTGTGCATTCAATAGGCGTGTTTGTGTCATTGGATGCACATTTAGGTCATTTTCGTCCTCCCTAGGGTTATTCTTGTCCAACTAGGGTTTTTAACCAATCTTGTGCATTCAATAGGCGTGTTTGTGTCATTGGATGAACATTTAGGTCATTTTAGTCATTCCTTGGCTTATTCTTGTCTAATTAAAATTTTTAACCAATCGTGTGCATCCAAGAAGTTCGTTTGTGTCATTCGATGAACATTTAGGTCATTTTCGTCCTCCCTAGGTTTATTCTAGTCCAATTAAGGTTTTTAACCAATCTTGTGCACCCAATAGATGTGTTTGTGTCATTGGATGCACATTTAGGTCATTTTCGTCCTTCCTAGACTTATTCTTATCCAACTAGGGTTTTTAACCAATCTTGTGCATCCAATAGATGTGTTTGTGTCATTGGATGCACATTTAGGTCATTTTCGTCCTTCCTAGACTTATTCTTATCCAACTAGGGTTTTTAACCAATCTTGTGCATCCAATAGATGTGTTTGTGTCATTGGATGCACATTTAGGTCATTTTCGTCCTTCCTAAACTTATTCTTGTCCATCTAGGGTTTTTAACCAATCTTGTGCATCCGATATATCTATTTGTGTCATTGGATGAACATTTAGGTCATTTTCGTCCTCACTAGGTTTATTCTAGTCCAATTAGGGTTTTTAACCAATCTTGTGCATCCAATAGGTGAGTTTGTTTCATTGGATGAACATTTAGGTCATTTTCGTCCTTCCTAGACTTATTCTTATCCAACTAGGGTTTTTAACCAATCTTGTGCATACAAGAGGTGTGTTTGTGTCATTGGAGGAACATTTAGGTCATTTTCGTCCACCCTTGCCCTATTCTTGTCCAATTAGGGATTTTAACCAATCTTGGGCATCCAATAAGTTCATTTGTGTCATTGGATGAACATTTAGGTCCTTTTCGTCCTCCCTAGGTTTATTCTAGTCCAATTAGGGTTTTTAACCAATCTTGTGCATCCAATAGGTATATTTGTGTCATTGGATGAACATTTAGGTCCTTTTCGTCCTCCCTAGGTTTATTCTAGTCCAATTAGGGTTTTTAACCAATCTTGTGCATCCAATAGGTATATTTGTGTCATTGGATGAACATTTAGGTCCTTTTCGTCCTCCCTAGGTTTATTCTAGTCCAATTAGGGTTTTTAACCAATCTTGTGCATCCAATAGGTATATTTGTGTCATTGGATGAACATTTAGGTCCTTTTCGTCCTCCCTAGGTTTATTCTAGTCCAATTAGGGTTTTTAACCAATCTTGTGCATCCAATAGGTATATTTGTGTCATTGGATGAACATTTAGGTCCTTTTCGTCCTCCCTAGGTTTATTCTAGTCCAATTAGGGTTTTTAACCAATCTTGTGCATCCAATAGGTATATTTGTGTCATTGGATGAACATTTAGGTCCTTTTCGTCCTCCCTAGGTTTATTCTAGTCCAATTAGGGTTTTTAACCAATCTTGTGCATCCAATAGGTATATTTGTGTCATTGGATGAACATTTAGGTCCTTTTCGTCCTCCCTAGGTTTATTCTAGTCCAATTAGGGTTTTTAACCAATCTTGTGCATCCAATAGGTATATTTGTGTCATTGGATGAACATTTAGGTCCTTTTCGTCCTCCCTAGGTTTATTCTAGTCCAATTAGGGTTTTTAACCAATCTTGTGCATCCAATAGGTATATTTGTGTCATTGGATGAACATTTAGGTCCTTTTCGTCCTCCCTAGGTTTATTCTAGTCCAATTAGGGTTTTTAACCAATCTTGTGCATCCAATAGGTATATTTGTGTCATTGGATGAACATTTAGGTCCTTTTCGTCCTCCCTAGGTTTATTCTAGTCCAATTAGGGTTTTTAACCAATCTTGTGCATCCAATAGGTATATTTGTGTCATTGGATGAACATTTAGGTCCTTTTCGTCCTCCCTAGGTTTATTCTAGTCCAATTACGGTTTTTAACCGATCTTGTGCATCCAATACGTGTGTTTGTGTCATTGGATGCACATTTATGTCATCTTCGTCCTACCATGACTTATCCCTGTTCAACTAGATTTTTTACCAATCTTGTGCATCCAATAGGTGTGTTTGTGTCATTTGATGAACATTAACGTCATTTTCGTCCTGCCTAGATTTATTCTTAACCAACTAGGGTTTTTTACCAATCTTGTGCATCTAATAGGTGAGTTTGTTTCATTGGATGAACATTTAGGTCATTTTCGTCCTACCTAAACTTATTCTTGTCCAACTAGGCTTTTTAACCAATCTTGGGCATGAAATAAGTTCATTTGTGTCATTCGACGAACATTTAGGTCATTTTCGTCTTCCCTAGGCGTGTTTAACTAATCTAGAGTTTTTGTCTAATCTTGTGCATCCAATAGGTGTGTTTGTGTCTTTGGATGAACATTTAGATCATTTTCGTCCTTCCTAGACTTATTCTTGTCCAACTATGGTTTTTAACCAATCTTGTGCATCCAATAAGTTCATTTGTGTCATTGGATGAACATTAAGGTCATTTTCGTGCTCCCTAGGTTTATTCTAGTCCAATTAGGGTTTTTAACCAATCTTGTGCATCCAATAGATGTGTTTGTGTCATTGGATGCACATTTAGGTCATTTTCGTCCTTCCTAAACTTATTCTTGTCCAACTAGGGGTTTTAACCAATCTTGTGCATCCAATAGATGTGTTTGTGTCATTGGATGAACATTTAGGTCATTTTCGTCCTCCCTAGGATTATTCTAGTGCAACTAGGGTTTTTAACCAATCTTGTGCATCCAATAAGTGTGTTTGTATCATTGGATGAACGTTTACGTCATATTCGTCTTCCCTAGACTTATTCTTTTCCAACTAGGGTTTTTAACCAATCTTGTGCATACAATAGGTGTGTTTGTATCATTGGATGAACATTTAGGTCATTTTCGTCCACCCTTGGTTTATTCTTGTCCAGCTAGGGTTTTTACCCAATCTTGGGAATCCAATAAGTTCATTTGTGTCATTGGATGCACATTTAGGTCATTTTTGTCCTTCCTAAACTGATTCTTGTCCAACTAGGGTTTTTAACCAATCTTGTGCATTCAATAGGTGTGTTTGTGTCATTG
>NW_027334240.1:0-1520 GCF_000331145.2 Cicer arietinum
TATGTTCATTTGTGTCATTGGATTAACATTTAGGTCATTTTCGTCCTTCCTAGGTTTATTCTTATACAATTAGGGTTTTTAACCAATCTTCTGCATCCTATACGTGTGTTTGTGTCATTGGATGAACATTTAGGTCATTTTCGTCCTCCCTATACTTATTCTTGTCCCATTAGGGTTTTTTACCAATCTTGTGCATGCAATATGTTCATTTGTGTCATAGGATTAACATTTATGTCATTTTCGTCCTCCCTAGGCTTATTCTTGTCCAATTAGGGTTTTTAACCAATCTTGTGCATCCGATATGTTCATTTATGTCATTGGATTAACATTTAGGTCATTTTCCTCCTCCCTAGGTTTACTCTAGTCCAATTAGGGTTTTTAACCAATCTTGTGCACTCAACAGGTGTGTTTGTGTCATTGGATGAACATTTAGGTCATTTTCGTCCTCCCTATACTTATTCTTGTCCCATTAGGGTTTTTTACCAATCTTGTGCATGCAATATGTTCATTTGTGTCATAGGATTAACATTTATGTCATTTTCGTCCTCCCTAGGCTTATTCTTGTAAATTTAGGGTTTTTAACGAATCTTGTGCATCCAATATGTTAATTTGTGTCATTGGATTAATATTTACGTCATTTTCGCCCTCCCTAGGTTTATTCTAGTTCTTTTAGGGTTTTTAACCAATGTTGTGCATCCAAAAGGTGTGTTTGTGTCATTGGATTAACATTTACGTCATTTTCGTCCTCCCTAGGCTTATTCTTGTCCAATTAGGGTTTTTAACCAATCTTGTGCATCCAATAAGTTCATTTGTGTCATTGGATTAACATTTTTGTCATTTCCGTAGACTTATTCTTGTCCAGTTAGGGTTTTTAACCAATCTTGTGCATCCAATATGTACATTAATGTCATTGGATTAACATTTTGGTCATTTTCCTCCTCCCTAGGTTTACTCTAGTCCAATTAGGGTTTTTAACCAATCTTGTGCATTTAACAGGAGTGTGTGTGTCATTGGATGAACATTTAGGTCATTTTCGTCCTCCCTAGGCTTATTCTTGTCCAATTAGGGTTTTTAACCAATCTTGTGCATCCAATATGTTCATTTGTGTCATTGGATTAACATTTAGGTCACTTTCATCCTCCCTCAGCTTATTCTTGTCCAATTAGGGTTTTTAACCAATCTTGTGCATCCAATATGTTCATTTGTGTCATTGGATTAACATTTAGGTCACTTTCATCCTCCCTCAGCTTATTCTTGTCCAATTAGGGTTTTTAACCAATCTTGTGCATCCAATATGTTCATTTGTGTCATTGGATTAACATTTAGGTCACTTTCATCCTCCCTCAGCTTATTCTTGTCCAATTAGGGTTTTTAACCAATCTTGTGCATCCAAAAGGTGTGTGTTTGTGTCATTGGATGAACATTTAGGTCATTATCTTCCTCCCTAAACTTATTCCTGTCCAATTAGGATTTTTAACCAATCTTGTGCATGCAATAAGTTCATTTGTGTCATTGGATTA